>NC_092335.1:57585000-57893181 GCF_046630445.1 Rutidosis leptorrhynchoides
CACAGAAGCCTTGGCTTAAGTGGTATGAAGTGGAATTCAACTTGAAGTACTGTAATTCGGGATTTTCACTCCAACCGAGAGTATTAACTTTTGATGATATTGCTAACATCAATGCGATTTAAAAAGGTTTTGGGGAGTTTTTCCAACCTTCGATGGTACCGCCAAAATCGTCGTCGATATAGCCTTTCGAAAATAATATTACTCAATTTTTAATTTTAGTTTAATAAAATAATAATAAAAAATTAATGAAAGATATTCGGTAGATTATGTTACCACGTAGTCGATTGTCGTTTAGTTGATTGGGTAGAACTTATCACACACCTGGCAATCTAACCCCAAAACCAACTAACTTGACGTTATAAAAGGGTGTTATATTTTAACATCTTTTTATTTTATTAATACATTGAAGAAAAGAAAAAAAAAGTTAATACATTGAGTTTAAATTCTTAAGAGCATATTCAGTAACCACTTAAACAAGCTTGCGTGATTTATCATTACGAAATATATTTAAATATATTTAACAGTTATATTTAACATTGTAAGAATATATATAAATATTACGAGTATATTACAGTATATTACGAGTATATAACTATAAATATGGTGAAGGGATCAAGATAGAACTAAAGGTGAAAGAGAAACCATATAACTCACAGGTTGAGCTCAATCTAGGGATGGCAATGGATACCCGATCCAGTGGATATCCATCTGATCCACCCAATTATTCGTGGATATGGACGATCTAAATGGATATGGATATGGATGTGGATGAAAAAAATTCATTCATGGATGAACCC
Source organism: Rutidosis leptorrhynchoides (assembly GCF_046630445.1). NCBI lineage: Eukaryota > Viridiplantae > Streptophyta > Magnoliopsida > Asterales > Asteraceae > Rutidosis > Rutidosis leptorrhynchoides. Next base: position 57,585,798 of record NC_092335.1, read on the forward strand.
GCTTTCACCCGAAATAACTAAATATATAAATTTATCACTCAAATTAGTATCATTTATGTAGTGATATTTCATTAATTATATTCATATTCATCTTTCTTTATATTTTCTCTAAAAATATAACTTTATTCTTATATTTTGTTTTGTTTAAATAATCAAATGTATTTATCGTACTTTGGTGGTTCAAATGTGATTCCATGTAACTAAAAGTAAGCAACTTACATGTCGATATCTTTACACGTTTAATAGGTTATCTATTGAATATTTGTTATATAGATTAGTAAAATGTGACTTTCGGTCGCATAAACTATTAAAAATATTACTTTTGATCGTATATAGTGAACCACCGCTTATAATTGTTAAAAATAAAATAAATTTAAACGGATATGGATAATTATCCATTAACCCGCTTCACCCGACGGATATGGATATGGATGGATGAAAAGTAAAAAAAATAAATGGATATGGATATGGATACGGCCTCACCCGATCCATATCCGATCCATTGCCATCCCTAGCTCAATCTGCACACATGTTGTGTCAATCTGCACACAGGTTGAACTCAATATGCAGACAGATTGAGCTCAATCTGTAAGTTCTCTAAGTTCTCTCTGGATCCTCGCCCTATAAATATATATATAAATATAAACATTAATACGAGTATATAAATATATTTAACACTGTAAGAAAAAAAAATTACAAGTAAAGATTACTTCCGTTATATAAAGTCTCAATGATCAAATAAATATGTGCAGCGACGGAGCTTGAAAGCTGACAATGAGGGGGCCAAAAAAACACAACCAAAACATGTGTATATATATATATATATATATATATATATATATATATATATATATATATATATATATATATATATATATATATATATATATATATATATATATATATATATATATTGGTAGGATCAGGAGGGAAGTAACCAATCGGGGGAAGCGGGGGGAAGCAAATTTTTTTTTCTTTTCTATTTTTGAAAAAACTTTGTTCACGAACATTATAGATTGGATGAAAATATGAACATTTAATAAAGACACTTTGTGATAAATGTTTTTATTTTAGCGGAAAAACGCTCGAAGAACTAATATATATAACAATTATCGTGTTTTTCGAGCGTATGTTGAGGTTTTAGATATTAGGGTTTAGATATAGGGTTTAGATACTAGGGTTTATAGGGTTTAGATATTAGGGTTTAGAAATTTAGGGTTTAGGGTTTAGATTTAGGGTTTAGATTTAGGATTTAGATTGAGTTTTTAACACGAACGGTTTAGAGTTTATGGTTTAGGGTTTGGTGTTTTGAGTTTATGGAATAAACACCCAAAACACCAAACCATAAACCCTAAACCCTAAATCCTAAACTCTAAATCAGGCTAAATTTTACTTCATAAAACATGGAAAAAAAAACGTTAACATTCTTCACGAACAATATTATCTTGAATGTTATTTTTGTCGATCGTTTTCCCGCCTAAATAATAACATTCATCACGAAGTGTCTTTTCTAAATGTTCATATTTTCGTGTGATCTTGATGCCTGAAAAAAATTCTAAAAATAACGAGAAAAAAAAATTTGCTTCCCCCCAATTGGTTACTTCCCCATTGATCCTGCCCTTATATATATATATATATATATATATATATATATATATATATATATATATATATATATATATATATATATATATATATATATATATATAATCCATAAATCTCATGAATAATACGTATAATTAAAGAGGAACACAACCTTCATTGAAAAAAATTATACTCCGTAGATTATAATATGTAGTAGTTGATAAATATAAAATAGTAGTAGCAACAAAATTGAAAAAACGAATAGAATACATATCATTGATGCGGTAAAATGAAACTTACGAGGATACACAAAAAGCCGAAATCTCGAAACTGTAATAGGGTTTGTAATCTAATAACCCATTTAGTTTTACAATTTAATAACCTAGGATTGATAAAACGTATGCTAGAAGTCCAAATATTAATTTGGAGGGGCCAAGATTTGAATTTAACATAATGAATCCTTAAAACCATAAAAATTGCTAGTAATAACAAAACTTGTTGGGGGATCATGGCACTCTCCTGCCCTTTAAATCCTCCGTCACTGAATATATGACATGTTACTCTATCATCTCCTTTCACTTTTTTTAATTATGTAACCAATAACAAGAATACTATTTTCAAAAAGAAAAGCTCTCAAAGTAAAAAGTGATGATTGAACCTAAATCTTTTAGACCACTTCCTATAATTTCATTATTCGTCATTACCCGCTCATTACCCGTAGTTACCTGTAATGAACCATAGACACGGCTTAGTTATCCGCGTTAGTAACTGTGATGACCCGGAAATTTCTGATCAAATTTAAACTTAATCTTTAACGTTTCCGACACGATAAGCAAAGTCTATGAAGTTGAATCTCAAAATCTTGAACTATTCAATTACCCCTCGATTGTTCTCAATGATTCGCGAACAATTATATGTAAATAGATACATATACTATAACTTGAAAACGTAACAAAGTGTTAAGTAAATGATACTGTGCATTAAACATATTGGTTTGATTATCTGATTGATATATTTAACTATGAAGTTAAAAGATTATGCTAAACGATTAAATTAAAAGATATTTACTGAGTCCCTTAAGGATTATGATATTATTACGGGTCTCTGTTGTAAGGTCCACGTTGATTTGGAAAATCATTCATGTTTAACGGTATTCGTAATTAATGGTAAAGTATTTGTTTAAATAACGTAATTTGGACACATACAATAATAAGGAATACTAACTGTTAGAATTGATCTATGAACAACTTGCAACGTATATTTAGAACGTGTTTAAGTATATTGAATATATATTTATGAATATATAGCTTCAGGTTATTTGAAAACAATAATAACATTCGGTTATTGATTCAACTGATATTTAATTATGTTAATTAGAACGTTTGAGAAATAAACGATGACACATAAATGAATTACATGAATTTAAGTTTAAATGTATAAACAATATGCGATATAACAATTTCAAATGATTTTAAAATGTATTTTAATAAATAGCGAGACAATGATTTATAGAAGTAAATGACCAAAACACTCGAAAGTTTAAGATACACTTTGAGTGATATAATTTATGGATAATTTAAGGCTATATTTTGACAAAGGTACGTGTCCCAAAATATAAATTACAAGTTTTCTCAGCGTACGAAGGGACACTCAAAAATCCGGAACCGGGACATAAGTTGAGTGACGACGTACGACTTATCGGAACAAAAATTTCAAGTCAGCTATGCACGAGAATATAATATAATATATAATTAATTAATATAAATTATATATATTATATATTAATAAATAAATATGTCGACAAAAAAGAAAACAAAAGTTTGTGAGATGGATCAGAGGGCCATGCGATCGCATGGCCTTGAAGCACAAATACCATGCGATCGCATGGGGTACTTTTGTGATGACCCGAGAAATTCTGACCAAATTTAAACTTGAATCTTATTTGATTTCGACACAATAAGCAAAATCTGTAATGTGGAGTCTGAAAAACTTTGAACTATTTATATGGAATCATTTGACCTTTGACTATTCCCGACGATTCACGAACTTTACTTTGTAAATAAATAGGTACATGTAAATATAAATATATAGACATATATAATCCATAATGTATACTTTAAACCTTACTTCACTTTGTAAATAAATAGGTACATGTAAATATAAATATATGGACATATATAATCCATAATGTATACTTTAAACCTTAGGAATTAAAAATGTGAAATAATAAATAGAATAAATAAATTACCATTTTACATATAAAATATTATGAGTCTATATTAATTCTAATAATAATTATTTAATATATTGTGATATATAATATTTAATAAATATTATTATATAATATAGTGTAAAGTTAATATATTATTTGTAATTACAAGTTTGAAGCTAAGTGATATATTAATATCATTATCATTAATTTCAGCATTTTTATTATTGTTAATATTCATGTTAATATTTATATTAGTAATAATATTACTTCTAAAATAAAATATATATATAATTTGTGTTATTATTATTAATGTTAGTATTATCATTAATAATATAAATATAACTAATATTATTATTAGTTATTATTAAATGTATTAATATTATCATATCTGTATTATTATTAATATTTATTTGATATTATTATTATTATTATTAATTTAATATTAATTTTATCTCGATAGCAATATTAATAAATTATTAGTTTTATTATTAGTATTAATATTTTATAACATTACCAATAATAAAATTTATGAATTACATATATATACACAAAAATATAAACAGATATATATATATAATTACATATATATATACACATAATACAGATATTTGTTTATAAATGAATACGTATACAGATTTTATTTATATAAATATATGTATATATATATATATAAATAAAAATTACAATTTAATATATAAATAAATGCAAAGAATCACGCTTTCTGTTCAAATCACTTTCAAGCCCGTGGAAGATTGTTTTCTGTCTCCAATTAGTACCAATCAGTGAAAAAGTATTTGAATGAATCCAAATTTTGTTGCAGGTCGTAATCTTTGTGATTACTTTTTATTATTATTATTTTTATATATATATATATATATATTTCTGATTAATTGTCCTAGACGAATCAATTGTCTATAAAACAAAGAAATTACACTGTGATATTACTCTTTTTAATCACCATTACATCTTCAATATCAATTACCAACCCATACAGCTTTTATTTAGTGGAATTAAATCAAAAGGAACGAAGAAAACAGGCACTGCCCTGTTCTTGTTTCAATTTTCAAATAGATCGATTTTTTTTACGAATTTCAAAAATGAGAAATGCAAGATTGTTGTTAATCTATTATGTAAACTATCTGGAAAGTTTAGAGGTCCAAATCATTCTATCAAATTTTAATTTTGGGGTCAAAGTTGATTTTAAAAAAGTCAAACGGCTGTTCCTTCGTGAAATTTATGAATGTGTTTATGTTTTAAGTCAAATTGAGAGGTTAGAAAGTTTCTAAGAATGAATTTGAACTTATTTCATTCAGGAATCGGGGTCTAAAACTTCCTAAATTTACGAGAGTGATTTAGAGTTCTTGAAGAACTTAACGAGCTGTTACAGCTCTTTTATTTTTTGTTTATGTTGTTTTAATTAATTCAAACAAACCCCTAATTGACTCTGTGTCGTTTATGGATCCTAAATTGTATATGAAACTCATTACAAAATTGGATTGATCTCTGATTGAATTTACGAAAGTTAAAGAAGATGATAACTGAAAAAGTCGATTTAAATATTAATGAGTTATGCATTAAATCAGAAAAAATGGTTACAGCAGGTTGGTTAAGAGAGGTGACGGGTTAGCGAGGGGTCTCGGATTCGATCCTCAATTGGTGCATTCTTTTTACTTAAGGCTTCTAAAGGTAGATTTAAATACCAAGAATTTTTATTATTATTATCATTATCATTTTCATTATTGTTATTAATATTATCATTATTAATGTTGTGATTATTATTATTGTTATTATTATTATATATTATTAATACTATTAGTATTATAATTATTAAATGTATTATAGCTAAGTATTATTAACATAGTTATATGTATTATTAGTTATCATTATTATTATTATTATGATAGTTATAAATAAGTACATTGTTATTATTATCATGGCTATTATTATATTTGTTTTAACAACTAATATATGTATTAACATGAGTACATAAATACTATGATTAAAATTGTTATCGGTAACCTTATTATTAACATTATTATCATTATAGTTATTAGTAAAAATAGTAGTATTATTATTATTGTTAATAAAATCACTATTTTTATAGTTATTATTATTATTAGTATACATTACTATTAAAAGTATTACTTTGATAAAAATAATCATTTTATAACTATGATTATTATTATATTAGGATGAAACAATTATTATTATTTATTTATTAATAACAACACTATTTTATCAAAACAACTATTAGTTATATAACTCTATATTTACTACGTATAACATAACTATATTATTATTTTTGTAATAAATATTATTAAATGTAATTAATTAGATTATAAATGAAGAACATAGTTAAAATAACAATTAATTCAAGAGTAATAATATATATGTTCGATTATAATTATATATGTATTAATGAATACACAAATGGTATAGGTTCGTGAATCCGAGGCCAACCCTGCATGGTTCAATTTTGTCATATGTATTTTTACTACAAAATACATTAGGTGAGTTTCATTAATCCCTTTTTAAATGCTTTTGCAATATATATTTTTGGGACTGAGAATACATGCGCTGCTTTTATAACTGTTTTACGAAATAGACACAAGTAATCGAAACTACATTCTATGGTTGGATTATCTAATCGAATATGCCCTTTTTATTAAGTCTGGTAATCTAAGAATTAGGGAACAGACACCCTAATTGACGCGAACTCTAAAGATAGATCTATCGGGCCCAACAAGCCCCATCCAAAGTACCGGATGCTTTAGTACTTCGAAATTTATATCATGTCCGAAGGAGGATCCCGGAATGATGGGGATATTCTTATATGTATATTGTGAATGTCGGTTACCAGGTGTTCAATCCATATGAATGATATTTTTGTCTCTATGCATGGGACGTATGTTTATGAGAAATGGAAATATGAAATCTTGTGGTCTATTAAAATTATGAAAAGATTATTTATGTTAAACTAATGAACTCACCAACCTTTTGGTTGACACTTGAAAGCATGTTTATTCTCAGGTATGAAAGAAACGTTCCGCTGTGTATTTGCTCATTTTAAAGACAGTATTTGGAGTCGATCATCGCAATGGAACCAGTTGTTGGTGACTTCGTCCAGATGGTTTATGACGGGTCCTTTCAGTTGGTATCAGAGCGGTGGTCTTAGCGAACCGGGTCTTGCATTAGTGTGTCTAACTGATAGTTGTTTAGATGCATTAGTGAGTCTGGACTTCGACCTGGTCTGCATGTCAAGAAGTTTTGCTTATCATTTTGTGTCAAAAATTATCTGCTTATCATTCTTAGTCTAGACACATCTTATTGCATTGACTGCATGAATAGTGTATAGACAAAATTCATATCATAGCGTATCTGTTATAGTTACCTTTGCTTGACAGCTTCCGTAGATTCCTCCGTAACTTATGGGATTTTAGTATTATATATGCATATGTAAATCATGTATTGCAGGATACTAATCTATATCCTATAATCTATTTCTTATCGAAAATCCTTAATCTGATCGTACGAGATGAATCCCTCAACTAATTCGAGTCCCTCGGATTCCGAAAACTATTCCAATAGTTATCCCGACAGTTATTCTGAATGGATAGTCATCTAAGCTCTGGAAGCAACATCATCAGAATGAATCAACCAATCATCCATCCCCAATTCATCTGATGGATTCGTACTCGACTTAATCAATGGAGACGCGCAGAAGGCGATCCCTTCCACTAACTGAAATCACCTTTTGGCGAAGAACCTGAAGCACTTACCGGCGAACTTGTTCGTAACACCATTTTCACCCTCATTTCCCGAATATCTCGCCACGACTATATCATAACTCAGATTCTAAACCTTATTCATCCGCTCGTTTCGACCGACAATCATCCCGGAATAATATAAGAAGTCAACGAACTTCGCGCTCGAGTAATCAATTTGGAGAACATGGTGCAAAACTTACCAGCTCCAGCAACATCACCGACACCAACAGTACCATCAGTAACATCATCTGTATCATCAACAATCTTTGCCTCAATATCACATTCTGTACCACGAGCATAATCATCATTCTACGTATCGTTCTATCTATTTTATCTTCGTTCGACATGGCAATTATGTAATCTCTAATGTTTTATAGATTATGTATCTTAGTTCTAACGGTAAATCAAATGAGATTAATACTATATTAACTCATTAAATCTATAATTACATCTGAAGAAAATATATATTTAAGTATGTTTTCATAAAGATTGTAATTAAAAATTCTTTTGTACAAACTGTTAATGGTGAAAATATTTTAACGGGTAGGTAATAGCCGAGGAATATTTAGATTTCACATTAATAAATTACACTGTACATTCTTCGAATCTGATTCAATAATCATTTACTATCCTACTTACATTCACCGATATACGTACCCGTTCACCGCAGAATAACCATTTTTATTCAATTTCATATTCGGATTTTGACTTTTCAGAATCCAACAAGTGGCATAATGAAGAAAACATATGATAAAATAAAATTTGTTAGAAACAGACTAATTAACTATGAGAAATTGTGTTAAGAATCCACGCTAACTGTTCCTAGCTAATTGTTCCTAGCTAACTGATTACATTTTATTTATCGCAATTTACATTCTCGCAATTTTAATTATCGTCATTTAATTTCTGTTATTTACTTTACGCACTTTATTTATCGTTATTTAATTTCTGTTATTTATTTTTACGCACTTTAAGTATCGGGACACGTATACAAAGTTTTGACATATCATATCGACCCATCTATATATATTATTAGGAATAACCATGGACACTCTATATGCAGTAATGCGGGAGTTAGCTATACAGGGTTGCGGTTATTCTACAATAATATATATAGCTTGAGTTGTGATCGAGTCTGAGACATGTACACGGGTCACGATACATATTAATTAATTCGAATATTATATATTAAACTATATATGAATTATTGTACTACAAATTGTGGACTATGAACTGTGGACTAATGACATTGGACAATTAAAATAAATTAAAATATTGATTATAACATATGAAACTAAACATCTCTTCAAGTTTGCCACTTGATTTCAACTTAAACCTCATTTGTATCTTGACGATTCCAATCTGCGTTCAAACTTTCATGATTCTTGAAAACACCTCAATCGATAGGATGAATCAACCGCACTTTATCTATGGAAGGAAAAATTTATGCATATAGTTATGCACCTGAGAAACTCTCGACAACTGAGTAAAAGTTTAACACGTAGCCACGTCAGATCCTTTGGCATTTATTAGCAAAAAAAAAAAAAAAAAAAAAAAACTTTGCAATCCCTTTGCAAAGTAGCCAATTTTGTCACAGCTCCAACAAGTCAGCTTCGACTTTTCATTCGAAGTAGCCTTACTATAATCCTGATATATACAATTACCCTTTTGATACCGAAAAATTCTTTTACATTCCACCATATTACCAGCAACCTCGTTGCTTTTTGGCTTAAATCTCTCTGACAAATCATTATATTTATTCATTGAAACCGTATCATATACTCATCCGCATCTGGTAACGAGAACTGCCATAACAATTACCGGGAATCAGCAATCAGTACTTTGAAAACTCACAGCATATCTACATCAACATTTATATGTATGACATTTATCTCTTAGAATTATGATCTCTTATTCTAAAATTCTGAAAAGCACTCAGTCACAAATCAATACTCTGAATGTTGAAAAAGTTGAATGAAGCAGCAGAAACCATAGACAACCGTAAACAACCATAATCATCGAAGGTTTGATGATAAACAATAGTATGTTGAAAAAGCTCAGAAAAATTTGGTACTGAAAAACAGATTGAGCAAACCATGAAGGAGATCAAGGTCAAATACAAGGACCATACCATATATTCAAAGAACCCAGGTAATTCTGGATTCGATGAAACCTCCAACGAATATCTTGCTCCGTACTCATGTTAAAATCTTGCGGAAAATCTTTCTTCATCAATCATCGAACTTAGAAATTCCAAAATATCATCATCAATATCTTCGATATTTCTGAGGATATTTTCATAAATATTCTCGTCCAAAATTATATACCTCTTCGTGCTTCCTATGTATCATTATATTGGAAACATTCAAGAAAAAATTTAGTACCGAAAAGCAGATTATGCGAAACTATGAAGAAAGCCGTGGACAAATCACAAAGAATAAGTTTGACTTCAAAGAATCCAAATGATTCAATGTCTGCTAAAGTCTTTAGTGAATGTCTTGCTCCTTACTCTAAACCCTTGCAGACAATAGTTTCTATCATCCTCTGATCTTAGATATTCCGAGATATTATCGTATCTTTCATTATAAATATCCTCCATATTTCTAGAGATATTTTTATAACTATTCTTATCTGAAATCATTAATCTCTTCGTGCTATCAGTATTACATCATATAGAAACTGTTAGTTTCTATATTCTGTAAACTTTCGAGCTTAAAATATGAATGTTATTGAAGTAATGTTGGGAACTGATGCATGAGTTAGTATAATATAATGACACTTGATCAACGTGATTATATTACAGTAAGTCATGCTGAGTTTCTAATGAAACTTGATGATTCACAGACCATAACTTCATCAGGTGCCATGTTACATAACTTCTTCATTCTGCTTAACTTCTGAACATATCAAGAAAATATATACTTGATAGTTCTATTCTCAGTGATTCAGGTAATTTGACAAATCAAATCGTGCGGTAACGTTCTTTCTTGTTTATAACATTAAGTTCATTCAAAACTCCATGTTTACGAATTCTGAACCATTACTCGCTTTACTAGAGGACGGGAGGATAATAAAAAGGCAAAGGGCTCCAAAATATAAGAGAAAATATAAATCCCAATAACAACACGGAGGTTACAAACCATGGATGTTAATAGGAATAACAAAATAAAGACACAGCATAATTAAGAATAGTATAACCCCAGGTTAAAAGTAAAAGTAAACAATTTTTTTCTGGTGGAAGATTGAAAAGAAGAATGACAGATATGAAGGTTAGGAAAGTATCAAGGATTAGAACTGGACTAAGCATTTTCACAATCTTTTAGATGTATGAACTAAGGAAGGAAGCATAGGAATGGTGAGAATAATGGAACCGAAGAGCTTAATTTATAATGGAAATATCAGGCAGAGTAATCGAGGTAGATCACCGTATTTAATTATAGAGATCTTAATTTCCTTATTCGCTGAAGAATCAGATCTTATAGATCTTCAAGATTTTCTTTAAATCCCTTGAATTCTAGAATTCAACCAAGGCAATGTCAAAAGTTAAGACGTGCCTTATTTTCTAAATTCAACCATGACTACGTCAAAAGTCAAGACAAACCTATACTCACTTCATTTCACTCTTTTGTGATAACTTCATTCGTATGCTTTGAATAATTGAATTATTCTATCTAATGATAAAACTCTATTTATCAGCTCATATTCGTCAGGAAAACATATTTATTGTTAGCCATGACGACCTCGCTCAAATTTTGGGACGAAATTTCTTTAACGGGTAGGTACTGTGATGACCCGAGAAATTCTGACCAAATTTAAACTTGAATCTTATTTGATTTCGACACGATAAGCAAAATCTGTAATGTGGAGTCTGAAAAACTTTGAACTATTTATATGGAATCATTTGACCTTTGACTATTCCCGACGATTCACGAACTTTATTTTGTAAATAAATAGGTACATGTAAATATAAATATATAGACATATATAATCCATAATGTATACTTTAAACCTTACTTTACTTTGTAAATAAATAGGTACATGTAAATATAAATATATGGACATATATAATCCATAATGTATACTTTAAACCTTAGGAATTAAAAATGTGAAATAATAAATAGAATAAATAAATTACCATTTTACATATATAATATTATGAGTCTATATGAATTCTAATAATAATTATTTAATATATTGTGATATATAATATTTAATAAATATTATTATATAATATAGTGTAAAGTTAATATATTATTTGTAATTACAAGTTTGAAGCTAAGTGATATATTAATATCATTATCATTAATTTCAGCATTTTTATTATTGTTAATATTCATGTTAATATTTATATTAGTAATAATATTACTTCTAAAATAAAATATATATATAATTTGTGTTATTATTATTAATGTTAGTATAATCATTAATAATATAAATATAACTAATATTATTATTAGTTATTATTAAATGTATTAATATTATCATATCTGTATTATTATTAATATTTATTTGATATTATTATTATTATTATTAATTTAATATTAATTGTATCTCGATAGCAATATTAATAAATTATTAGTTTTATTATTAGTATTAATATTTTATAACATTACCAATAATAAAATTTATGAATTACATATATATACACAAAAATATAAACAGATATATATATATAATTACATATATATATACACATAATACAGATATTTGTTTATAAATGAATACGTATACAGATTTTATTTATATAAATATATGTATATATATATATATATAAATAAAAATTACAATTTAATATATAAATAAATGCAAAGAATCACGCTTTCTGTTCAAATCACTTTCAAGCCCGTGGAAGATTGTTTTCTGTCTCCAATTAGTACCAATCAGTGAAAAAGTATTTGAATGAATCCAAATTTTGTTGCAGGTCGTAATCTTTGTGATTACTTTTTATTATTATTATTTTTTTATATATATATATTTTTCTGATTAATTGTCCTAGACGAATCAATTGTCTATAAAACAAAGAAATTACACTGTGATATTACTCTTTTTAATCACCATTACATCTTCAATATCAATTACCAACCCATACAGCTTTTATTTAGTGGAATTAAATCAAAAGGAACGAAGAAAACAGGCACTGCCCTGTTCTTGTTTCAATTTTCAAATAGATCGATTTTTTTTACGAATTTCAAAAATGAGAAATGCAAGATTGTTGTTAATCTATTATGTAAACTATCTGGAAAGTTTAAAGGTCCAAATCATTCTATCAAATTTTAATTTTGGGGTCAAAGTTGATTTTAAAAAAGTCAAACGGCTGTTCCTTCGTGAAATTTATGAATGTGCTTATGTTTTAAGTCAAATTGAGAGGTTAGAAAGTTTCTAAGAATGAATTTGAACTTATTTCATTCAGGAATCGGGGTCTAAAACTTCCTAAATTTACGAGAGTGATTTAGAGTTCTTGAAGAACTTAACGAGCTGTTACAGCTCTTTTATTTTTTGTTTATGTTGTTTTAATTAATTCAAACAAACCCCTAATTGACTCTGTGTCGTTTATGGATCCTAAATTGTATATGAAACTCATTACAAAATTGGATTGATCTCTGATTGAATTTACGAAAGTTAAAGAAGATGATAACTGAAAAAGTCGATTTAAATATTAATGAGTTATGCATTAAATCAGAAAAATGGTTACAGCAGGTTGGTTAAGAGAGGTGACGGGTTAGCGAGGGGTCTCGGATTCGATCCTCAATTGGTGCATTCTTTTTACTTAAGGCTTCTAAAGGTAGATTTAAATACCAAGAATTTTTATTATTATTATCATTATCATTTTCATTATTGTTATTAATATTATCATTATTAATGTTGTGATTATTATTATTGTTATTATTATTAGATATTATTAATACTATTAGTATTATAATTATTAAATGTATTATAGCTAATTATTATTAACATAGTTATATGTATTATTAGTTATCATTATTATTATTATTATGATAGTTATAAATAAGTATATTGTTATTATTATCATGGTTATTATTATATTTGTTTTAACAACTAATATATGTATTAACATGAGTACATAAATACTATGATTAAAATTGTTATCGGTAACCTTATTATTAACATTATTATCATTATAGTTATTAGTAAAAATAGTAGTATTATTATTATTGTTAATAAAATCACTATTTTTATAGTTATTATTATTATTAGTATACATTACTATTAAAAGTATTACTTTGATAAAAATAATCATTTTATAACTATGATTATTATTATATTAGGATGAAACAATTATTATTTTTTATTTATTAATAACAACACTATTTTATCAAAACAACTATTAGTTATATAACTCTATATTTACTACGTATAACATAACTATATTATTATTTTTGTAATAAATATTATTAAATGTAATTAATTAGATTATAAATGAAGAACATAGTTAAAATAACAATTAATTCAAGAGTAATAATATATATGTTCGATTATAATTATATATGTATTAATGAATACACAAATGGTATAGGTTCGTGAATCCGAGGCCAACCCTGCATGGTTCAATTTTGTCATATGTATTTTTACTACAAAATACATTAGGTGAGTTTCATTAATCCCTTTTTAAATGCTTTTGCAATATATATTTTTGGGACTGAGAATACATGCGCTGCTTTTATAACTGTTTTACGAAATAGACACAAGTAATCGAAACTACATTCTATGGTTGGATTATCTAATCGAATATGCCCTTTTTATTAAGTCTGGTAATCTAAGAATTAGGGAACATACACCCTAATTGACGCGAACTCTAAAGATAGATCTATCGGGCCCAACAAGCCCCATCCAAAGTACCGGATGCTTTAGTACTTCGAAATTTATATCATGTCCGAAGGAGGATCCCGGAATGATGGGGGATATTCTTATATGTATATTGTGAATGTCGGTTACCAGGTGTTCAATCCATATGAATGATATTTTTGTCTCTATGCATGGGACGTATGTTTATGAGAAATGGAAATATGAAATCTTGTGGTCTATTAAAATTATGAAAAGATTATTTATGTTAAACTAATGAACTCACCAACCTTTTGGTTGACACTTGAAAGCATGTTTATTCTCAGGTATGAAAGAAACGTTCCGCTGTGCATTTGCTCATTTTAAAGACAGTATTTGGAGTCGATCATCGCAATGGAACCAGTTGTTGGTGACTTTGTCCAGATGGTTTAGGACGGGTCCTTTCAACTTTTTCAGGCCAAGTCTTTATAAAGCGATCGAATTCAGTTTTTGTGATATATATTTCTTTCATCTTACACTCCGTATAACTTATTTATATTATTATTATTATTATTATTATTATTATTATTATTATTATTATTATTATTATTATTATTATTATTAAGATTAATATTATTATTAATCTTATTATTATTAGTATTATTAATTATTAATATTAATTAGTATTATACATAAAATACTACGACGAGATTATGAGCGTGTCACTTTCAAAATGGTTTTTAAGCGGGATAGAGCTAAGGAAATTATGGGTTATTGCCAAGGAGGTTATGGGTAATGTTCGGGGGTATATTTGTGAATCAAACCTAGTGTTTATCATCTCCGTTACGTCTACGTACTTTCCTACAATATTGAATCTCAATACTGATACGTAAGCACTCATAATTTATCTTTTATATATTAATTGTGTATCCATGTCTAGTGCTCGAGTATATATATTTATACATGCTTGTATGCTAAATTTTGTCGCTAAACAGTTTATAATGAATCACGAATTAAATACATATATTACTGGTAAAAGGTATATGATATACATGTTTTTGGAAAGCTGGCGAAAAATCAATGACTTTTCATCTCGATATCGAATAGTTTCGATGAACGGATTAAAAGATATGATCAACTGAATTATGATTGATGATAATTGAAATTAGTTTTGAATCTGCAATTAAGATTTAAACAACTTGTTTACAAGATTGATAAAATAGATTTTTAAATATTACCAGCCGAGTAAATGAATCCTTATATAAGGTACGTCTCGTTTGTTGAACTATTGTCAAAATTGACTTTTTGAAACAACTTTGGATAACTTTTGTATGTCGATATCGAGCATTAGGATTATGATACACTATGACCTGACCTAGTTTGATAGACATTTATTGACCAACATATGTTCTCTAGGTTGAGATCTACGATTATTTGATATTCCGAGTTTCAGTCACATTTTGGTGAACGACTTTATATGCTGCTGAGGTGATACTCCCTTTTTAATTGCTTTTGCAATATATTTTTGGGCTGAGGATACATGCAATTTATTTTAAACGCAATGGATACAAGTACATACTTAATTCTACACTGAGTTTAAACCGAAAATCCCTTAGCTTTGGTAACTAGTAACTGCCAGTACATAGGATGTGGACCGGTGGGTGCGAATAACAGTATATGGATCCATAGGGCTTGACATCCCCGTCCGAGCTAGAGCGCTAGCCTTTTAACGGACGTGTGTTATTTGAGTTTAGGACACGTTGGTTTGCGTGTATTAAAACGAATGGGGTATTTATCATTATAACATTAAAGTTTAGTTACCAGGGTGCTCTGTTATGTAGAATCTATTGATAAACATTTCTGGATGAAACAACTGAAATCTTATGATCCACTTTTATATACAGATTATGCGAAACACTAAAACTATGAACTCACTAACCTTTGTGTTGACACTTATTAGCATGTTTATTCTCAGGTTCCCTAGAAGTCTTCCGCTGTTTGCTTATATGCTAGACAAGCTATGTGCATGGAGACTTACATGACATATTTTTCAAGGAAACGTTGCATTCACCAAATCATCACTATGTATCTTATTTTGACTGCATTGTCAACGGAAGTACTATTGTAAACTATTATTTACGGTAATTGTCTATATGTAGAAATCATCAGATGTCGAAAACCTTTGATTTAAATATTCATTTATGGTGTGCCTTTTCAAAAGAATGCAATGTTTACAAAACGTATCATATAGAGGTCAAATACCTCGCAATGAAATCAATGAATGACGTATTGTCCATATGGATTTGGAGCGATCGTCACAGTAACCCGCACTCATCATGAATTTAACGGAAGAGTTTATGTTAGTTATAGGAATTGTGGATCCCAGTGGCTTTTTATTGTTGGACTTGATGCTTTATTGCTTGTACGTTGTATATTAACAGGAGTATTGTTTTAGTCATGATCGGGAGTGTTTAGTTATGAATTAGTTATAGTATATTGGGGGCTGTTTACTTTTTTTTATATTAAGCTCTGTATGGATATAAATGGCAGAATGAATATAGACGGCAGAATGGATATGATCAGTGAAAAATTATAGCCGTTTACTTTTTATGCTGAATAAACGGTGTGAATGATAAAAATGACTATTTTGCCCCAAACTAATTTTTTTTATGTATATAATCCGTATACTCTCTTTTACTGTGTTATATGTATGTATTATAAATTATAATATTATTAAATTAGAATTAGTAATATAGACAGTCGAAATTATTACTGCGTATAAGTTATATTATAATTATAACTTTAACTACGTAATATAATTATTATAATTGTAATATAATGAATAATTACTAATTACTATTACTATGAATGGGAGTCCACCATCTGTACATTTCACCATCCATGTGTACATCAGATACTTCCACAGTTGTTCTCCACACCCCAATTCATTCATATTCATATATAATAATATTCAGCTTATAGCATTTCCTTAATAACAAGCAACAATTTCCAGTTTGTTAAAATACTTATCATCTCATGCTATCTCTACCTAATTGCCTCTTTTTCCTCCATTTTTTCAGAAGTAAACATGGAAAAATTGACCTAAATTTCACGAGTAACCTTAAAATCAAATCAACCATTTTTATAACAACCACCACAACTTGCAATTCTTAATTAGTGTTTAATCGTCATCATCATATATAATAACTTCAACCTTAGAGGAGAACGAGGGGCCTACCGGAGGAGCAAGTGATGGCACCGGAGGAACAAGTGACGGAGACCGGAGGAGTAAGTGACGACACCCATTTGGTTGAGAACCATTACCGTCCAAGGTCATCGATCACGTTTTGAATTTACAAGTAATTGTTTGAAGATGATGATTAATTTTGATTGTTGTTATTTATAGTTTATTAGTCCGAGGTTTTTTGTTTTTTGGGGCTGTGAAGATGAAATCTTGAAAAGGGTACTCTGGTGGAAATCAAATGGCCATATGGGGACAACAGCTCTTTTTTGCATTAATCACACATCTCTCTATTTAGATGACTCAAAAAAATAAGTCAAAAGTAAACAAGGTTGGGTGCTGACCGAATAATCCCTCCAGACCAATAATCTCAATTAAGCCAAAAATAAACAGGCCCTTAGTGTTAATGTAACGCTGATGTAGAAGGTTAAGATGATGAATATTTTAATTACGATAAGAAGTGACTTAAAAAAATTCTCAAGCATCAACTACTAAACAAGAACAAGAGTACTCTTTACACACATATATTCTTGATTAATCTTATAAAGTATCAATATGTTGTTAACTATGATAATAGATATTGTTAGAGTTTTGCTAATTTATGCTCCAGTAGTAAATGTTAAGATGCACTTAACGAACATAATTATTATAATTTACATATTAACTAATAGACAAAAGTTATGAATAGTACCATGGGCATTTTCGACTTTTCACATTTTTTTTAAATTTTAACTAAATTTCACTTTACCAACAAAGGCTCCCACATTTTTTTGAAAAATTCAAATCGACCCCCAAACAGGGGGGTAAAGTGTCAAATAACCATTTTCATAAAAAATGTTAAATAAACTCCACCCAAATATTCAACGGGTCATATCGTCTCGCTCGCAACGAGTTAAATTTTTCCGACACCATCGTTAAACTCGAAATAATTTTAGGAACACAATGTCACTAGCTATACGCAAAACGGACGCTTTTTAAAAAACGCTAAATATTTGAGTTACTTTTCATACACATTGATTTTGCGTTAAATTTTTAAAAGTCGACAATTCCATAGCGAAACGCGGAGATGCACATATATAGTTATGAATAGTATCAGGGGCATTTTTGACTTTTCACCTTTTTAAAAATTTTTTTTTTAACTAAATTTTACTTTACCAACAAAGGCCCCCACATTTTTTTGAAAAATTCAAATCGACCCCCCAAACAGGGGGTAAAGTATCAAATAACCATTTTCATAAAAAAATCTTAAATAAACTCCACCCAAATATTCAACGGGTCATATCTTCTCGCTCGCAACGAGTTAAATTTTTCCGACACCATCGTTAAACTCGAAATAATTTTAGAAACACAATGTCACTAGCTATACGCAAAACGGACGTTTTTTAAAAAAACGCTAAATATTTGAGGTACTTTTCATACACGTTGATTTTGCGTTAAATTTTTAAAAGTCGACAATTTCATAGCGAAACGCGGAGATGCACATATATTGTTAATTTAAAATAACATTTAAATCTCTCACGGGTTATACCTTTTAGTTCGACTCGAGTTGCGCTTCAACGACATCATCGTTAGCCACAAAATAATTTTACTAAACGCAATAAAATACATTAAAAATCGAACCCCCGGCGAGAAGCGAGGGTTCAATAACTAGTTAATACATATTTATTAAAAGTAAATATTAGATTAAATAATCTTATCATAATCTATTTAATTAATTTAATTCACTGTTAGATTTTTTGATCTATTCTAATTTAATTTACTATTTTGCCAAATTTTTTATGTATCACATGACACACGTTATTAAAAACCTACTTGATACATAATTGGCACGATAATAAATTATTATATTTTATATTTATTATAATTATATTTATCATTATTATATTATAACATTAATTATTAATTAACTCTTACACAGTGGGAAAAAGTATAGCTTTAATTATATCGTTTTGAGTTTGCTTTCACATTACAACTGGTCCCTCAACTTTGGCTATATTTACACAACGACCCCTCAAGTTTACACTTTTTCAGGGGTTAAAACTTACATATTAATTGTGTGGGAAAAAGTGTAGTTTTAATTATATCCGATTGTAGTTTTGAGTTTGCTTTCACATTACAACTGGTCCCTCAACTTTAGCTATATTTACACAACGACCCCTCAAGTTTACACTTTTTCAGGGGTTAAAAGTGTAAATATATAATTTTATTAAAATAAAAGAAACTAATTCCACCTGAATTTATAACGGGCCCTATCTTCTCGCTTGGTGCGAGTTAAATTTTTCTGAGACCACCGTTCAATTCGGAAAAATCTTACGAACCCAACGGGACTAACTATAAGCGAAACGGACAATTTAAAAAAAAAACACTAAACAAAACGACAACCCGTATCTTTCCGCTCGCCACGAGGTAAATTTTTTTGACGGCAGCGTCAGAGTCGAAATAATTTTATGAACAAAACAAAACTAACCACGTTCGAAACGAACACTTTTTAAAAAAAGCTAAACACAACGACAGTCCTTATCTTTCTGCTCGCCGCGAGTTAAATTTTTCCGACAGCACCGTTACACTCGAAAAAATTTATTGAACAAAACAAAACTAACTACGTTCGAAACAGATACTTTTTAAAAAACGTTTAACACAACGACATCTAAAACGGCGTTTAACACATGGGCCGTGTTCCCCTGTAAATACACAACGCTACGTTAAATATGAATACGCAGCCCGAAAGCCTCCGCCGCAACGCGTGAGCCGGTCCGGACTAGTTAGAATTATAATAATAATAATTATTATTATTATTTTATTATTATATTTTAAAAGACAAGGCCACAGCTAACTTCAACTTTACCCTAAAAAATTTCAAACATCCTACCACAAAGATATAAATATAAAATTAAATATTAAATATTAAATATAAACAGGTAAGAAAATTATCTTTTGTAAACAAAAAATTCTCACCAATTTCCATAACTTATCGATTATAAACTCTTCCTCTGTCTCTTTGTTTCGCACTAAATCGAGTTTGAAGATGATGCCAAGATTGGTAAGATCAAGATTAACAATTGCCACATTATTAAGAACAGAAAGGACTTCATTTCAAAATAAAAATCAAGGCGCCTTTTTTTCAACTTCTATGTTATTCGATGATACACAGTTGCAGGTTCCACTAATTTCATTTCTTTTTTATTAGTAATTCATTTGTTTTCCTAGTCGTAGTAACTTCACACGCACTTAATTGTTGGAGATAAATCGATTTAGCGTGTTTTGCAGTAATCACAATTACACTAGAATTGCAGTGGTTAATTTAGGCATATTTTTAGGTATTTTAGAGCACTATAAGTCGTTCAGTGTTAAATTTAACACTGGATTTAACACCGAGGCCAAAACAGGGAAATCGTTCGGTGTCAGTGTTGAATTCATTATTTTAATATTATTATTTAAAAAAATGAAGAAGAAAGAAAAGAAAAAAAACAGCTTTACATGAACGGTGGTTGGCGACGGCGGTTTAACGCCGTGACGGAGTGGCGGCAGGTTGACGTCCCTGGCGTTAAATGGTTTAACGGTGGCAAGATCCATCGACTCCCAGAGCTCTTAGTAAGTAGCTAAAATATAATAAGGTCACTGATCTTTGCAGAACAAAGCTAGTGTTGATTTTGATTAATCAATATAGGGTAGGTTTAGTTTGTGATAATTGTTGGCTTCATTAAAGTTATACTATTATGTTGTTCTGTTTTGAATTTTATTGATTAATTTGCGAATTATTGATTCTCTAACTATTAATTTAAATAATGACAGTTTAAAGAAAGCATTGCACAGTTTGCACAAGAGCATATTGCTCCTCATGCCGAAAAAATAGACAGATCGAATTATTTCCCCGAGGTTATAACACAAATCCATTATCGATTTATATATATGTACGTCTGTATGTATACTATACTAAGCTTGGAATGTGAATTTATGTTTTTGTTAATGGACCAGGAGGTTAACTTATGGAAGCTAATGGGTGACTTTAATCTTCATGGAATCACTGCTCCAGGTACACCTACAGCCTGGTTTGATTATGAGTAACTTATGAATTATTATGTTTACTAGTTTTTCAAATATATTGCAACTTATATCTACGTTCGTAGTGGAATACGGAGGACTAGGGCTTGGTTATTTATATCATTGCTTGGCGTTGGAGGAGATAAGTCGTGCATCAGCATCCGTTGGCTTATCGTTTGGTGCCCATTCAAACCTCTGTATTAATCAGTTGGTAACATCTAAAACTATAATTATAATATTTTAATTTTAATACTTTATGTATAATAGTAGAATATAATTGTTTATCTTGCAGGTAAGAAATGGAAATGCTGCCCAGAAGGAAAAATATCTGCCTAAGGTTTTTATTTAATAAAAAAACTAATTGTTCACTGAAAATTTTTACGCCTTTATTCTATTATGCATTACTTTGTTTTTTCTTGTAGTTAATTCGCGGCGAGCATGTGGGAGCTCTAGCAATGAGTGAACCTAATGGTACTTTTTTAATTTTATAGTTTTGAGTTATTTTGATATTTTTAATTTTTTTTTTTTTAATTCGAGGAAGGTGTATTTTGAGTTGATTCTTGCTTTTCATATTACCAGCTGGTTCGGATGTTGTTGGCATGAAATGCAAAGCTGACCGTGTTGATGGAGGTTATGTTATAAATGGTAACAAGATGTGGTGCACCAATGGTCCAATTGCCCAAACCTTGGTAATTACGGAGTAGTATTTTTTTTAAAGAAAAATCATCGTTCTGTAGCATCTATATTAATATACACAAATATATGTGCAAATGTTTTGGATATTGATACATTTACAATGTAAGGTATTTCATTCTTGTTAACCTGTCACTTGTTGATAATCAGGTGGTTTATGCTAAAACGTCTGTGTCTCGCTCAAAAGGGATAACAGCTTTTATTATCGAAAAAGGAATGCCCGGGTACAATTTCTGTTCATCTTGCTGACTTTAAGGGATAAAATGAATTTTTGATTGGAAAATTATATCTCATACGTTAATGATATAAAACGATTTCTGTAATGTTACGCAGATGTAATCTTTTTTGTCCTTGTGTATCTAATGCAGATTCAGTACTGCCCAAAAATTAGACAAACTTGGAATGCGAGGAAGTGATACGTATGTGCATGTTATATCTAACTAAATAATGTAAAACTTTTTTATAACAAGAATATTATATTATTATCTGAATGCTACATGTTTCAGATGTGAGCTTGTTTTCGAAAATTGCTTCGTTCCTGACGAGAATGTTCTTGGGGAAGAAGGAAAAGGTACTACCGTCATATGAAGATAATTTCTAGTATCTTTTGAAGATTGATGATATATTAGTATATAACAAATTACGAATTTCAGGAGTTTATGTGATGATGTCGGGTTTAGACTTAGAAAGACTTGTACTGTCAGCTGGACCTGTTGGCATCATGCAGGCATGTCTTGATGTCGCACTTCCTTATGTCCGACAACGAGAACAATTCGGTCGCCCAATTGGCGAGTTTCAACTTATGGAGGTCAGTTATCTCTGTCATTCAGTTCTTGAAAAAGACACCATCACCATTCACCGACACTTTTTTGGCAATATAAGCGGAGTGGGTGGGTTGTATAATGTAAATATGTAATGGGTCAAAATGGGATCGGTGTAAATAATTTATTCTTTTAGTACATGTTAAAAGGGTCGGGTCAGGTTGGGTTTGACCCATCAAACACATTTACCTTTAGTTCAATCGGTGTATTATGTTACAAATCCTATATTAGGACATTAAAATCTTAACCTTTGAACAAAAGGATTTAGCTGATAGTATGCATTAGAAACAGATTTTTACATATTCTCCTTACCTAACCTGTTCTACTTGACTCGTTAAGATAAAGTGGAATCTAATCAACCGATGTATAAGTTTTTTTTGTTTTTTTTTTATTTTTTATTTTTACCACCTAGGCCAACGCTCATTTCAAACACCCTTTCTTATGAAAACAGGGAAAACTTGCGGACATGTATACGTCTTTGCAATCTGCAAGGTAAAAACACGACTTCATAACTCACGACAAGCCTTTCGTGTTTACTAACAATCAGCATGTTTACAGGTCGTACACATATTCGGTGGCAAGACAGTGTGACAATGGGGTAATAGTTCCAAAGGTGCGTTTTTAGCATGTTAACTTATCACACGCGTTTTTGCTTTGCAAGTTGTACCATGTGCATCAACGATTGTACCCATTTGTTTAACAGGATTGTGCTGGGGTTATCCTCTTTGCTGCTGAAAGAGCCACCCAAGTTGCTCTGCAGGTTATTACAAATAATTCCCCTGTTGGAAATCACAATTTCTTTTTTCGTCTTAGATTTGTTTATTTATTATGACATTCTTTCTACAGGCTATCCAATGTTTGGGTGGCAATGGATATGTGAATGAGTACCCGACTGGACGACTACTCCGGGATGCAAAATTATATGAGATAGGTGCAGGAACAAGCGAGATTAGGAGAATGATTATCGGTCGTGAACTTTTCAAGGAACAATAAGTATTACTATCCTTCTAGATAGCCCTGTCAAATGACAAATACCAACCAATGTACTACTTTTCATGTATCATAATTCAAAGTACTTTGTTACTAAAAGAAAAGGTATTTTACCTTTTTTTGAAGGAAAATTGCCTAATAAATAAGGTTTACCAGTCTAAATTTACTTAGCCAAATAGTATACCTGGCAAACGGGTAGGGTTTGGTCATCGAGACCCGAAGAGATTTTGGGTCGAAACGGGTGATGGGTCGAACGGGTCAGAATTTTTAGACGGGTCAAACGTGTCGGGTCTGATTTAAATGTGGGTCGGGTCGGGTCGAGACCCGTTTCTAGAAGTTTCATGATATGCGTTTCAATTTTTATTTCAGTTTTGCGAAACACGTTTCAGTTTTGTGTTTCAACTTTCAATATTCAATTTACGTTTTAATTTTCAGTTTCGCGTTTAAGATTCAATTTCGTGTTTCCACCCGTTGAATCCGTATACAAGACCCGTTTTGACTCAATTGACCCATTTTTTTATATTTGTTTAAGACCTAATGGTTTTCAGACAAACCCATTTCAGTCATTTTGCTAAATTTAAAGCAGAAAACAATGTAACATTGCAAATAAAAAACATTACAAAAAAGTCTGCAACTTATTTGTTAACACATTGTTGCATCCAAGTCTGGCAAGTACTAATAATTTGCCTAAATTGAAAAAAACAAACAAAGTTACCACAGTTGACCTACAACACAACACAAACGTAGTTTTCTACAAAACAACCATACAACAGTTCGGTACAAACCATGATTAAGTTTACTTATTAATCCGGGTGGCCAACTGATGAGGACTTAGCCGTATCGGCTATAGCCGGTGCTTCCTCCAGGCAGCTTGTGTTGTCGCTAATCACCCCGCTGCTCATCAGCTTCTCCACTTCTTCTGCAGTGTAAATGTGTATCTTTGTAACGATTCCTGCAAACTCACTGCATACGACATATTCAGAATCACGATTTAGTGAATGAATACTACTGAAATTGTTACTGTGTGTGAAAACTTACTCCCATGGATCATCACCAACAACCATCATGTCGTTCTCTTCATCGGTGTATAGCAGTCTCCATCCTCCATCTGCATTATTATTATTGAACATGCCTTCCATGTCAAACAACATTTCTAGCTCCATAAACAACTCATTGTAACTCGACATTTTTGACAGATCGATCGCCCTTCCAACCTTATTTCCTTGTTTATGAACCTATATTCCCATAACAAATTCAACTAGTTTAGTACAATGGGTCATTGTGCAAAACAGTAATAAATATATCAACATTTTTACCTTTGTACATCTTCTTCTGTTTAAACCTTTAGTATCGAGCGTTGAAGGACCTTCATTTAAGGCAAAACCGAAGAGTTTACAGCTGCTCTCGATGCTATCCGAATCACCATCCTCTTTCTCACTGCTTGAATTATGCTCAACAAACGTTTTCTCAACAGGAAGCTGAAGTTCGGTTGCATTCTCCCTCATGATCCCAGTTCCAACCGAAGGCTGAATGATGGGGAACTGCATGAAGTTTGTAGGCATGACCTGACCCGGACCCAGACCCTGACCCGGATTTGGTCTTGCTTCATACACATTGGAATTTGGAAACCCGAAGTTTCTTCCACCTTCAGAACCAAGTGGATAGAAACCGGGATTCTCATGGTTTCGAATCATGTTGAAAACATTGTTACCAAGATCGGTTTTTGGATTGCCCCAATAACCGATGTTGGTTTTTCCTGTCAAAGATCTCAACGAGAAAATTTCTTGACCTTGCAAGACCTTCGGGAATCTAGTATTGTCAGATTCTAGAAAGCCCGAGTAAGGTATAGTTGATAGTGGTTGATGATGAGTACTCCTCATAAGTTCGCTTACAAAATTAGTACCCGTCCCCATCATCATCCGGTTTTGGACAAAACCCGCATGCATCGAGGGTTGTACTCCAAAACTTAACGGATTGTTGTTCATCTTATCACACCCATAAAGAGGTGATATCGGACCTACATTTTCTTGACCTTGCAAGACCTTAGAGGATCTTAACGAACCCTCGAAGTCTACGTATTCACCCCGTGCTGCAAAATTGTGAAAATAAATCAAGTAATTTGGTAAAAAGTTTTATAATTTGAAAGTCAAAGTACGAGATATATTTGTACCAGCTGCGGGGTGACTAGCAGAAGGAGACGCATGCAGACCTGCACGCAGTTTCTTGAATTGTGGAGAAGACTGAATGTTCAGCAATGGGATGGGCCCACCAGAAAGATCGATCTCCCATGGAGATATCCGCTCTTGATGATTGTTCCCAATATCTTCATCCCACCTGACCTGTTTTCGAAACATCAAATGTAGACATCGATTGATATCTAAACGAAGCCTTTTTGTTCAAATCATAGTTTCTGAATGAAGTTGGAAAGCCGTAGCATTGTACCATTAAGCATCTCCAAATTGAGTTAGGCCATTTATAAGGATCCATATCACCTACACTGGTCACAACTCCACTGAACCTGCGTATATAATGAAAAACTCGGTCTGCAAATTATCAACCACAAAAGTATAAACAATGCACTTGTATAGTCGTATCTCATA
Organism: Rutidosis leptorrhynchoides; assembly: GCF_046630445.1. NCBI lineage: Eukaryota > Viridiplantae > Streptophyta > Magnoliopsida > Asterales > Asteraceae > Rutidosis > Rutidosis leptorrhynchoides. The sequence continues at coordinate 57,612,527 of NC_092335.1, forward strand.
CCTTCTTTCAGGAGACTCATCCAAACAGAATTTCATTTTAAATCTTGCACCGATAGATATCATGTTACTGATTGATTTCTTGTACTTAGCATAAGGAACAATAAAATCCGCTCGACTAGACCTACATTGCGTTTGTTATCCGCAAAAACAAATTAAACAACAATAATCATAATATCAAAGTGTGGGCATTGTATAAGGTTGAAACTTTCACCTTGGACTATGAAAAACAAGAAAGGTGCCATTGGTTGACACCGCACTTGCGACAGAAGCAAGAGTGTCGGCATATGAGTTCGAGTTGCCGATGGTTGTGTCGGGAAGGATGTTTCTTGGTCGAGTGGCTTTTCGGGTTCCCAGCCTCAGTTCGCCTCCTTCACCTCTAAATCGCCATGAAAAATTTAAACGGTGAGATCCAAAACAAATTAGTTATCGATTTAGATCTTTACATGGTATCAGAGCCAATACAAAACGATACCTCAAAAAGAGAACCGCATCTCCAGCAATAAGACTCTTTTGGCTTACAAAGATACTCCAACCAGTAGTAAGCAAATGTCGCCTTGGCTGACCTATAAAAACATGATTCGATTGATCGATGGTTCCCAAAGCAATGCATGAAGTTTTATTTAGTCAAAGCCGCGTTGCAAGTAACTTTACAACCAAATTCACCTCTATAGATATGCCTAAATTTCCATTCCACTCCATGTAGATCCTTAGCAACTAGTTCTTGACTAGGTCGTTGTATTTTATAATCCTAGAATTCAACCGGTATATTCAATGAAGTTTCTAAACACATTTATCAAATTCAATTACAACGAATTTGCTCATATTGCATAGATAAGAATACAAAGAAAAAGGTAATTAAAAATCAAACCAAAGGTGGGAAACAATCTTCAGCAGCTCTTCTAGGAACAGAGAATCCACCATGTGTGGATGTATCAGAAGCAGTGAGTGTTTTGCAGAACATTTGAGGTGTTGATTTTGTTGGTGCAAGTGTAACCTCACCACCCTCCTCTTCATTTTCTTGCAAATCTCCCTACAAATTTTTATAAATCCACCTTTATTTTATTATGGAGCTAAAATTAAATCAATTAAGGTAACAAAAAAACAAACTTTTTTATATTTTAGAGTAAAGGTTACATACAAACAGTAACAGCAAGATACCCACAAAAATTCAAGATACCCAATTGGCATGACATTGAAGGAAACAACATGATTATCAAAGTTGAAACATTAAGTTAAACTCAAAATTAGAAAAAAAGCTCTAAAATTTTACCTCTTGTAGAGGGAAAAGAGTAAGCTTTGTGTACACCTCATCATTTTCCTTGTTTGCCTGTTTTCAAGAATTGGATAAAAACATGATAAACTTTAGAAAAAAGTGAAATTTAGCATAAAAAAAACAATACCCAACATAGAAAAGGGGGAAATTTAGCAACTTACTAGCAATTGAACATCAACAATTTTGCAAAAGATCTGAGGAGGTAGTCCTAAAGAAGGAACTTCAGTAGGTGAAAAGTGAGTTGACGAGTGTGAAGCAATTTGTTCCAAATGACCTTGTGGGAAGTAAACAACCACATTTCCTTTATTTGGGAGAGTGGTTAGAGGGCCAGCACAAGCATGCCAAAGTTCCATGTAAATTGATGATGAATTTGGTGGGGACTTTAAGGAACAATTTGATGAGTTTGATGAAGTTGATAGTGATGAATTTCCTCCATGTCCACCAGATTCTGCATTAACCACTGAATGATTTAGATCAATCTCCATCACCTAACCCCCAATTGGGATTCTTGGAACCTAAAAGATGGTAGCTTTTTTAAGATAAAAGTGAAGCAGCAAGTAAGTGATTCTTGATCTTGAAAGGGGCTAAAAATTTAGCAGAAATGAAGTCAAAATCATGGTGAAAAATCAAGAATACAATGAAAAGGCATGGTTTTGATGTTAACCCAACAAACAAAATGAAGAAAGAAATAAGGAAAAATGATTGAAAGTTTAAAAAGATTAAAACTTGGGAGGAAATGGAGAGTATATGATTGCTTTGCTAACCCATTATGATGATTTATGATGAGACTTAATAAAAGAGAGAGGGGAAACAGAGAGCAAGGTAGACATGGACAAATGCATAGGTAGCACAGAAACAAAGTTGCAACAAAAGGCAGATAAAGCCAACGTGGGTTTATGTCTTTTTTTAACTTCAACACCTTTTTTCTTTTTTCCTTTTTTATCCCAACCTAACATAACCTATCTATATCTATAAGACTACTGTAATTTCCAATAATTTTGTTACCAAGTCATATAACAAAAGATGTAAACTATCATTAATGAGTTCTCTATATCAGCAGTAAAGGTGCAACGAGGATAAGTAAAATTATATTTTATTTTATTTTTATTTTTCTTAATTTTTTTTTGTTAAATTCATAAATCTCCATCAAAATACTCTTCTAATATATATTTTATTAGTCAAAAACATTCAAAATCATTAAAAATCGGTGATGAATAATAATAATCGTGAATTTATCATTCATCAAAACGATCACTCACCCCATACCACCGAGCTATTGGGTAGTAACACGCAGCCATACCACCGGGCTATCATTAACTTCGTTATATATGTATAGCAATTTGTTTTTAACTTGTTAAAACGTTCGTTTTAAAAAAAATTAAAAACGCACTATATGAAATGACAACTTTGGGAAAAGTCTACAATGTAACCGACATTCACAATGATATATAGAGTAATATACTTATCAAAATTAGTTGTAAGCTAACATTTTAATTTAAGTGTTTTGGTAAATTAATTTGAGAATATGATAATCGAAAACAGGTTAAATATGAAAATAACTAACGATGATAGGTAACGTAGAATATGTTTGTAAAGTATTTACGGAGTATAATCTGTAGTAGTTTAGGGTTTTTGTTTATTTTAAGTTGTTGGTTAACAAAACTTCAATTCAATTCTTAGAAACTAAATTATGGGGGTGTGTGGTAAACTAGAGTATAGTTAGAGCTATAAGCATATAATTGAAGCTAAACGTTTATAGCTATTGGTATGCTTAGATAGTAAGATAGATATGATTGTTTCCAAAGTTATGGGTGTGCTTTGGTAGTTATGATTATTTCCAAAGTTGACTGTACGATCGCTGCATATTAGATGCGAAAAAATCTTGGCCATTTATAAATTTGAGCAATAAAATATTAAATTAAATTGATTAAAAAAATTTAATAGTCATTAAAGGTACACACCGGGCTGATAGTGCAGTGAGACATGGTGCGTTAAATGACATATTGCCAAAGATATACTACTGTATGTAAGAGGACACAAGTCATACTTTGTGCATCATGGCGAGAAACTAGGCGGTGTCAAACTTTAGGCTATGTCCCCAAATCAATTAAGAAGAAAAATAAATGAAACAAATAGAGTGGTTTCAATCTGAGAAAAGTACTTGTAAAGGCAATTTCGTTAAATGAAAATTCATTTTCTTTCTTTTCTATTGAACATAAAAATCATTAACACCGATTCTCTTTATCCCTCTACTTCATTTCCACTTAATTGGGTGTGTATAAATGAAATTCAAATTAAAAGTTTCGAGTAGGTTGCGAAGCGGTTCAAAGGGAAAAATCCGATTGACATAATTGATTTCACAATCCTTCGTGTTTTCTTATTTGATTCGTGATTGTAATTGATGCTACCTTAGCATCTCTATTGTATATTGTTGTGATTTGTGATGCCTACTTACTTGTTTGTTTGCTTGTAGGCATAAAAGTATTGCTTTAAAAAAAAAAAGTTTAATAAATAAAATAAAATTGGTGTGTATAAAGACAATTTAGGCACATGGTTATTAGTTATATTAAGGATTTTTCAAACGATAACTATAACACGCTTTAAAATATTGTACATATTGATGAACGTTATAAAAAATTAATTAGTAATCGTCATGTACAATGACTTTAAGGATTTTGCTAACATTATTAGCAAAATTCTAATATTGCATAATATACTATCAGTGGAGGTACCATGGAACAATAATAGTTTTATGATATTATGTTTTGTTTCTGTTTTTATTCTGTGAGGTGATTTTCACACACCACTTTTTAATCTATATACACTTTTATCTCATAAATTAACAGTTATACCTCTAGAGAGTTAAACTTATAATATTATTCTAAGTATAATTAAGGGTATAATAGCAAGTTAGGTGTAGATCAATCAAAAAGTGATGTGTGAGGATCACCTCCCTTTTATCATAATAATGATTCATATTATATATTCTATAGTACAATTTTTTTTTTATTAAACTAAAGACTATATAAGAAAATATATATTTTTAGTATGATTCTTTAATTGTTTTTACAAAAAGTTATATGAGGATCTGTAACGACCCGACTTCATTATACCAAAAACACGCTTAAAAAAAATCTGAAACAATACATCTGGACGGCGTCCAGTTATCTGGACGGCGTCCATCAAAGAAGACTTGGACGGCGTCCAGAGGATCTGGACGGCGTCCAATTGCACTGCCAGATTCTGACCTCGGTTTCAACTTACACGAGCGGAAAACCCGCTTCCCGACATTTTTAAACGAAACGACTTTCACAACAATTCATATTAAGTAAAACTAAGAAGTTTCCACAATAAAACCGGGTTATACAACATCGGGCCCACATCGGCCGTTTTACGAATTTCGTTCAAAATACAAGTTTCGACCATAAGAGTTTAAATTCCAAACGACACCTAGAGCATGGTGTTTGGGGTTAAACTACCCACATCTTGGTCGAACTTCCAAAAAGCTAAACCCCCGAGAGCCTCTACTAGTCCAAACAAATACCTTTGCCCTTGTCCACGCCCGTGCCTAAAAAGGTAAACAACGAGAGGGTAAGCTAAAGCTTAGTGAGTGCAATAGTTATACATATACATATATAACTTACTTACTTGCAATCACTTACACAATACCGCATACAAGCTAGCAATTCAACAACTATGCAAACATTATGCATAAACCAATATCCGCAATTCATAATAAGCTAGCGACAACAATACCATATAGTTCACAATTAAATATGCTAATACAAAATTCACACAACCATGGTTAGCCAATCGTACAAGGGAACGGTACTCGCGAAAGACCGTCGGAGTTCATAACATCCATTAGTGTACATACGCCGCGTAATCACTAATCCCCCGGGTGATGTCTTGAACACCGCGACTAACTCACCCCCATGACAATGTGGTGTCTTGAACACCGCGACAATTCCACATGTCAATCAAACCAATGAGTGGTGTCTTGAACACCGCGACAATTCCACTCCCATGACAATGTGGTGTCTTGAACACCGCGACAATTTCACATGTCAATCAAACCAATGAGTGGGGTCTTAAACACCGCGACAATTCCACTCGTTACGTAAAATGTGGTGTCTTGAACACCGCGACAATTCCACATTCCACGCTACATAAATAAATACATTATATACGTACACACATAATTATTCCACTCACCTTACGCCTTAAGTGAATTGGTAAACCAAGCTCGCAACTTCACAATAACGTACCTATTACATTATGCACATATATCAATCATTCGTTCAAGTTGGTCAACCAACTTATTCGCCATCCAAGTGCCATTTGGCCCATGGTGCAAACGTGACCCATTTGCACCACTCATTCTAACACTAGGTCGAGATTATGTCAAACCCTTATCAACAATTTGATTATGGTCTTAATACACCTTTTAACACAAGGTTATCTCATTTTCGCACCCATTAACCCACTTAGGAAATCAAAGACTCATTTGAACCATTTCAAGGTTAACACACTCATTTGGGTCACTATCATACCCATATACACCCATTCACTTTAAACACTAAGTGTGCTAGTGATTTACTAACATTTAAGACCCATATACACAATTTAACATTTCAAAACCCTAGGTTAGTCATCTTTGAGTCCTCATGACCCAAACTTACCCAAAACCCCCAAAACACTAACAATTGGGTTTTATGTTCATCACTAACCCAAACCCTAACCCTTAAACAATTAAAACAAGGAAATCAAGGTTAAGACTTACCACTACAATCAAAATGTAGCTAGAGACTAGATGAACAACTTTAAAACTCGCACTTAGACCCAATTCGACCTTCTTCTTCCTTGATTTGAGCTCTCTCACTCTAGAAACCCTTTCTCTCTCCAAATTGATTTGGAAGAGGTGTGATAGTTGAAAATGGAGTAAATGGTGATCCAAAAACTGATCTAGAGCCTTAAATTCATCTACAAAGTGAAATTACCAAAATACCCATTTGTAATATCTAAAAACAAAACAGCTGGCCCGCCAGTTCATCTGGACGGCGTCCAGAATACTGGACGGCGTCTACCCCTTCAAATTTGGACGGCGTCCCACCATTTGGACGGCGTCCCAACCTTCTGAGAAAACTGGATCTTACAACTCTCCCCCCACTTGAACCGGATTGCGACCTCGCGATTTAAGCCGCATGACAAGCAGGAATGTGATGACCCGTCCAAATCCATTTGGACGAATACATCATTCATCGATTTTATAGTGAGATACTGACCTCTACATGATACGTTTTGTAAACATTGCATTCTTTTGAAAAGGCACGCCATAAATGAATATCAATTTCCAAGGTTTTCGACATCTGATGATTTCTACATATAGACAATCACCGTAAATAATAGTTTACCATAATACATCCGTTGACAATGCAGTCAAAATAAGATACATGGTGATAATTTTGTGAATGCAAAGTTTTCTCGAATAAAGCATGTATGACTCCATGCACATATCTTATATAACGTATAAGCAAACAGCGGAAGACTTCTAGTAACCTGAGAATAAACATGCTTAAAAGTATCAACACAAAGGTTGGTGAGTTCATAGTTTTAATGTTGCGCATAATCTGTATATAAAGGTGGAACACAAGATTTCAGTTGTTTCATCCTAAACGTTTATCAAACGATTCTACGAAATTGAGCACCCTGGTAACTAAGCTTTAACGTTATTATAAGTACTCCTGTTTTAACATACATGCAACCAACATGTACAATACACGCAATCCAATGTGTACTAACCTCAAATAGCATACGTCTGTTTTATAGTTCAGGCTAGGGTTTCTATACCTGGAACAGAAGGGGATGTCTGTAGTGACCCGAACTTTTCCATGTTTATATATATTAATTGAGATTGATATTTACATGACTAAATGTTTCCAACGTGTTAAGCAATCAAATTTGTTAAGACGTGATTAATTGAAATAGGTTTCATATAGACAATTGACCACCCAAGTTGACCGGTGATTCACGAACGTTAAAACTTGTAAAAACTATACGATGACGTATATATGGTTATATATATAGTTAACATGATTTTATTATAAGTAAGTATCTCATTAGGTATTTTTACAATGAGTTATATACATAAAAATGAGACTATTAATTTAAGAAACTCGAAAACGATATATATAACGATTATCGTTATAACAACGTCTTACTAGGTACATATGAATCATATTAAGATATTGATACACTTGGTTAATTATGTTAAATGATAAGTAAATATATCATTAAGTGTATTAACAATGAACTACATATGTAAAAATAAGACTACTAACTTAATGATTTCGAAACGAGACATATATGTAACGATTATCGTTGTAACGACATTTAACTGTATATATATCATACTAAGATATAATATATATCATAATATCATGATAATGTAACAATTTAACATCTCATTTGATATAATAAACAATGGGTTAACAACATTTAACAAGATCGTTAACCTAAAGGTTTCAAAACAACATTTACATGTAACGACTAACGATGACTTAACGACTCAGTTAAAATGTATATACATGTAGTGTTTTAATATGTATTTATACACTTTTGAAAGACTTCAAGACACTTATCAAAATACTTCTACTTAACAAAAATGCTTACAATTACATCCTCGTTCAGTTTCATCAACAATTCTACTCGTATGCACCCGTATTCGTTCTCCTACAATACACAGCTTTTAGATGTATGTACTATTGGTATATACACTCCAATGATTAGCTCTTAGCAGCCCATGTGAGTCACTTAACACATGTGGGAACCATCATTTGGCAAATAGCATGAAATATCTCATAAAATTACAAAAATATGAGTAATCATTCATGACTTATTTACATGAAAACAAAATTACATATCCTTTATATCTAATCCATATACCAACGACCAAAAGCACCTACAAACACTTTCATTCTTCAATTTTCTTCATCTAATTGATCTCTCTCAAGTTCCATCTTCAAGTTCTAAGTGTTCTTCATAAATTCCATAAGTATAGTTTCATAAAAATCAAGAATACTTCCAAGTTTGCAAGTCTACTTCCAAGCTTTCTAATCCATTCCAAGTAATCATATAAGATCAAAGAACCTTTGTTATTTACAGTAGGTTATCTTTCTAATTCAAGGTAATATTCATATTCAAACTGTGATTCAATTTCTACAACTATAACAATCTTATTTCGAGTGAAAATCTTACTTGAACTGTTTTCGTGTCATGATTCTGTTTCAAGAACTTTCAAGCCATCCAAGGATCCTTTGAAGCTAGATCCATTTTTCTCATTTTCAGTAGTTTTATCCAGAAAACTTGAGGTAGTAATGATATTCATAACATCATTCGATTCATACATATAAAGCTATCTTATTCGAATGTTTAAACTTGTAATCACTAGAACATAGTTTAGTTAATTCTAAACTTGTTCGCAAACAAAAGTTAATCTTTTTAACTTTACTTTTAAAATCAACTAAACACATGTTCTATATCTATATGATATGCTAACTTAATGATTTAAAACCTGGAAACACGATGAACACCATAAAATCGGATATACGCCGTCGTAGTGAAATCGGGGGCTGTTTTGGTTTGGATAATTAAAAACTATGATAAACTTTGATTTAAAAGTTGTTCTTCTGAGAAAATGATTTTTCATGAACATGAAACTATATCCAAAAATCAAGGTAAAACTCAAAGTGGAAGTATGTTTTCTAAAATGGTCATCTAGACGTCGTTCTTTCGACTGAAATGACTACCTTTACAAAAACAACTTGTAACTTATATTTCCGACTATAAACCTATAACTTTTCTGTTTAGATTCATAAAATAGAGTTCAATATGAAACCATAGCAATTTGATTCACTCAAAACGGATTTAAAATGAAGAAGTTATGGGTAAAACAAGATTGGATATTTTTGATCTTTTTAGCTACGGGAAATGTTTAACAAATCTATACAAATCATATCCTAGCTAACTTATATTGTTTTATACATGTATTCTAATATATTATGTAATCTTGGGATACCATAGACACGTATGCAAATGTTTTGACATATCATATCGACCCATGTATATATATTATTTGGAACAACCATAGACACTCTATATGCAGTAATGTTGGAGTTAGCTATACAGGATTGAGGTTGATTCCAAAAATATATATACTTTGAGTTGTGATCTAGCCTGAGACGTGTATACACTGGGTCGTGGATTGATTCAAGATAATATATATATCGATTTACTTCTGTACATCTAACTGTGGACAACTAGTTGTAGGTTACTAACGAGGACAGCTGACTTAATACACTCAAATCTTTAAAACATAATAAAAATAGTTGTAATTATATTTTGATCATACTTTGATATATATGTACATATTTGTATAGGTTCGTGAATCGATCTGTGGCCTAGTCTTATTTCCGAGGAAGGAAATATCTGTGAAAGTGAGTTATAGTCCCACTTTTAAAATCTAATATTTTTGGGATGAGAATACATGCAGGTTTTATAAATGATTTACAAAATAGACACAAGTACGTGAAACTACATTCTATGGTTGAATTATCGAAATCGAATATGCCCCTTTTTATTAAGTCTGGTAATCTAAGAATTAGGGAACAGACACCCTAATTGACGCGAATCCTAAAGATAGATCTATTGGGCCTAACAAACCCCATCCAAAGTACCTGATGCTTTAGTACTTCGAAATTTATATCATATCCGAAGGGTGTCCCGGAATGATGGGGATATTCTTATATATGCATCTTGTTAATGTCGGTTACCAGGTGTTCACCATATGAATGATTTTTATCTCTATGTATGGGATGTGTATTGAAATATGAAATATTGTGGTCTATTGTTACGATTTGATATATATAGGTTAAACCTATAACTCACCAACATTTTTGTTGACGTTTAAAGCATGTTTATTCTCAGATGAATACTAAGAGCTTCCGCTGTTGCATACTAAAATAAGGACAAGATTTGGAGTTCATGTTTGTATGATATTGTGTAAAAACTGCATTCAAGAAACATATGTCGATGTAATATATTTCTATTGTAAACCATTATGTAATGGTCATGTGTAAACAGTATATTTTAGATTATCATTATTTGATAATATACGTAATGTTTTTAAAACCTTTATTGATAAAATAAAGGTTATGGTTGTTTTAAAAATGAATGCAGTCTTTGAAAAACGTCTCATATAGAGGTCAAAACCTTGCAACGAAATCAATTAATATGGAACGTTTATAATCAATATGAACGGGAAATTTCAATGTCAAGCCCTATGGATCCATATACAACTACTCGTGCCCACCAGTTCTTATAACTGGCAGTTACTAGTTACCAAAGCTAAGGGATTTTCGGTTCAAACTCGGTGTAGAATTTAGTATGTACTTGTATCCATTGCGTTTAAAATAAAGTGCATGTATTCTCAGCCCAAAAATATAGATTGTAAAAGCAATTAAAAAGGGATCTATAAACTCACCTTAGCAGCACATAAATTTATTCACCGAAATGTGACTGAAACTCGGAATGCAAAGTAATCGTTGATCTCAACCTAGAGAACATATGTTGGTCAATAAATGTTTAACAAGCTAGGTCGGGTCATAGTGTATCACAATCCTAATGCTCGAGACCGACATGCAAAAGTTAACAAAAGTCATCTCAAAAGTCAACCTGACCCAATATGATCTTTAAATCTATACATGTTTATTATCATAGTATAAGTTTTGATAATTGAACGAATTTATAGTTTATCAAACTCAAAATATTATTTATTTCAGGAGCTATATTATATTTGAATTATCATGGCAATCGAAAATATTTTATTATTTCACATAGCTTTCCAATACTTGTAAAATCAGATTATAGTGTTTATAAAGCTTTAAAACATGATAAGACGGTCAACTTTGACAATTGTTCAACAAAACGAGACGTGCCTTATATAGAAATTTATTTACTCGACTAATAATATTTGAAAATCCAATTTATCAATCTTATAAACAAGTTGTTTAAATATTAATTGCAGATTCAAAAGCAATTTTAATTAATATTAATCATAATTCAGTTGACCATGTCTTTTAATCCGTTCATCGAAATCACGCGATTTCTAAATGAAAAGTTAATAATTTTTCGCCAGCTTTCCAAAAACATGCATATCATATACTTTATATCAGTAGCATATATATCAAATTTGTGATTCATCATAAACTATCTAATGACAAAATTAAAGCATACAAGCATGCATAAACATATATACTCGAGCACTAGACATGGATACACTATTAATATATAAAAGATAAGATATAAATGCTCACATATCAATATTGTTATTCAATATTGTAGGAAAGTACGTAGACGTGACGGAGATGATAAACACTAGATTGACTCATGAGCAATATCCCCGAACGATACCCATAACCTCCATAGCTATAACCCATAATTTCTTTAGCTTTATCCCGCTCAAAAAACTCACTTAGAAATCGCTCGCTCATAACCTCGTCGTAGTATTTTATGTATAATACTAATAATATCGCTCCTAATAATACTAATATTAATAATAATAAGATTAATATTAATAATCTTAATAATAATAATAATAATAATAATAATAATAATAATAATAATAATAATAATAATAATAATAATAATAATAATAATAATATAATTAATAATATATACGATGTAAATATAGATCAGAGAGATAGGTGTAGGAATGGCAATGGATCGGATATGGATCGGATTACGCCATATCCACATCCATATCCATTAACCATAGTTCCATCCATATCCATATCCATATCCGTTAACCAAAGTTTCATCCATCCATATCCATATCCGATGGATTATTCGGGTTAATGGATATCCATTGGATAAGTCGTCTCTAATTTTTTTTTTCAACTTAATTCTAGTTAAAGTCATCGCTTGTTATAAAATTACTTAAAAAATAAGTCATAATGTATATACCTAAAAGCTCGATAACACTTAACTGACTAATCTGTTGTAACTTGTGTGTATATATACATATATACGATATGATAACAATAAATAAACATCATACATATAAGAATATGATCACCTCTACTAGTACGTTGATCGAAATATCAATTAGCTTTGTAGAAAAAAAATCTCAACGTTAAGACTTGGACGTATTGAAAATTTAATGTAATAAAAAGTGAACAGAATATGTATATATATAATGAAATATAATATATAATTGAGAGTAATTATAACGATATATCTATATTTATATTATATGTATATAAATTTAAGCATTTCGGGTGAAATCGGGTCCATCCATGGATTACAAATTGTCATCCATATCCGATCCATGAAACATCCATATCCATATCCATATCCAATATTCATCCATTTTGATCATCCATATCCGCTTTAAGCGGATCGGATCAGACAGATATCCATCGGATCGGATGATCATTGCCATCCCTAGATAGGTGTGAGTAAACAAGCGAAACTGAGGTCAATATATATACAAGTCTGGTGGCCGACACTCATGCGAGCGCATGAGTGTTCTATATCCTTTCCATGCGAGCGCATGAATACTTGTTACATGTCTGATTCATTTGTTTACACTGCCGACACTTTTTACATAAACATGATTATATATATATATATATATATATATATATATATATATATATATATATATATTATTTAATATATAATATATTTAATCTTTAGAATTAATTAAATATTATATTATATTCTCGTGCATAGTTGATTTGTAATTTTTGCACCGATAAATTGTACGTTGACGCTCGACTTACGTGCCGGTTCTGGTTTTTTGAACGTCCTTTCGTACGCTTAGAAAACTTGTACTTTACATTTCGTGACACGTACCTTTATCAATAATTAGACTTATTTCACCAATAATTATACTCCATGAAATGTAACTTATACATTTGAATATTTTGGTCATTTGCTTCTATAAATCGACGTCTCGTTATATATACATATGATAATTTAAATCAAAACGTTTTGTATCTAATTAATATTATATTTCATCATTTCGTAAAATATAAATATATTTTCGTTTAGAAATATAAACTTATATATTTTAGAAATATTTGTTTACTAATATAATATTTAGTTTTTCAAAAACTAATTATATTTCAAAGTATAATTTTAGATTGTTTACATAATAGAGATTATTATATCATATAACGTTTTCATTTTAAAACTTAACTAAGTATAGTTCATTTATGTACTAGCGCTTATTTTAACTTCTTAATGTACTAATTGACATATCTAAATATTAATCGAATCAATAAGCGAGCGTTACAATCGTTTACTTAATTAATTTGAAATCATATATATAATACTCGTTGTGAGTTATTTAAATATCTAATTCTAATAGTTAATGTTATAACTTATTGTATATATTCAAATTAAGTTATTCAAACAAAACATTTTAATAATTAAATTCTATTGAATCGAAAAACGTTTCCGTACGTTTGAAACTAAATCAATTGAATATTATGAACTTTAGCTTTCCACTAACCTTTGTCTAACTCTCGTTAGTTGACACATTTGTTCTTACTTATAAATCACATTACTATCTATTCTGAATACCGTTACAAAGAAACGATTTCTCAAATCAATGTGGACCTCGTAACAGAGTCCCGTAATCATATCACAATGTGTCTGATAATTCAATCATTTGATATTATCTTTTAATTTGGATAGTTTAATATATCTAAAAGATATGAAAACCAATAAGTTTAATGTTCGATATCATACACGAAATACTTTTGTCACGACCCTACTTTTTCCGTTATCTTTTTCCGTTAATTATTTAACGACCGTTAACTGTTAGTGTGCCACGTCATTTCCATGACCTATATTATTATTTTTGTAATAATATATATATAATAATTATTATGTGTTATGTGGATATATGTATTCATATTTTAATTTATACGTTTCTACGTTCCGCGGATTTCCATCCGGCGAATCTTTTCGGTTTTTAAACCAACGGTCGAGCTTTCGGGATTTTTAAATCCTAAATATTTTAAATATGATATTTTAAGGTCATATTATTAATAGGTGTATTTATATTTATTTTTCGTCGCGCGTTTGTTATCTTTCCGGATTTTTAATCGCGTAAGCGTGTTTTCGCGTTTCGGGTTTCGTTCGGGCTTTCGGGCCACAAGGAATTATCAATTAAGCAAGTTGGCCCACCATGGGGCCCACCCCTTCACAAAGTCGGCCGAAGCCAAGGGGGAGGGGGTAATACCCTTTCTCTTTTTGTATTTTCCTCATTTACACAAATTTTGGTCTCAAAATACCTAAACCTAATTTTTAGTTTTGCTCTCCTCTTCTCCCTCCCCTTGTGCCGTCACCATCCACCACCATCATCACCATCATCATCTAAAATTGTAGCTTGGATCATAAATCAATTAACACCATCGTGTTCCTCTCTCCGTTCTCTACGCGATCATATACTTTGATTCTCGATTAGGGTATAAACCCTAACCCTAGATTTTTAATTTTTCTTTATTTTTCTGTATTTTGATTATATTTTATTAGTATGATGATTATTAGTTGTTGTAATGTTGATTGTATTCGTAGAATTACTCGATTGCATATTTTTCGGTTTGATAAAATTGGAACAGCAGCTTTTTCGTGTGTTTCTGATATTGTAACTGATTTTGATCATAAAATAAAGTATATAAATGAGTTCCTCTCATCAAGACATTAATTTTAGACTCCGGATTCATGTCGTTTCGATTCCCGGAGCCCTAGATATGCTTAATTTGATATTTGGTAAAGATTGAAAGGTGTTATGGGCAAGAACAAGGTATGGTCCGACTTTCTGATCATCCTTGGTGTCTTTAGGGTGTGTCATTTGGTTAGGACTGATGGTGGGATGAATTTTCATGTTCGGGTCACCTAAATCCGAGCCACGGTTCACCCGTTGTGCCTAAATCACTGTTTTGAGTAAATTGATTTCCCAATTGTTGTCATGGCTGATATCCACGACCTAGGGACTGTTCTTGGAGTGTTCTTGAGTTCATAAATGTATCGGGTGGTTTGTGTAGGTGAAGTTACATATGTGGCTTGCCCGAAACCGACACCCGGGGCTCAAGATACGACCCGGCGAACTTTTAAACTTAAAACTTATGGTTAATGATTAAACTTATGATAAAATTTATGGAATTCATTATTAATTAATTACTTATGATAAAAGAAGTAATTATTATTATTTAAAACATATGATATAAATATTTATTATATCATTTAATTATTAATTATAATTTAATTAACATTTTAATTAAACTTATGATTAGTACTACTTTTATTATTAAAGGAAAATACTTATGATAAGTATTAAATTTGTTTTTGAGAAATTATTAAAAGACTTATAATAAATATTAAATAATTATTTAATTATTATAAGACTTAATTATTATTTAATTATGACTTAATTATTAAATACTTATGATTTAATAATTTTAATTAGAAACTTATGATATGATTAATAATTCATTATTAATTAATAATACTTATGATATGATTTAAAATTTATTATAAATTAATAATATTTATATTATGATTGATATTTAATTAATTAATTAAATACTTATGTTATACTAATTATAACATTTCAACTTATATTAACTTTAATAATTCATTTTATTTAATTAAACTTATGTTAAGACATTATTATACACTTTTGACTTTAAATAACATTATAACCTATGTTATTATTATAACTTACACTTTTAAAATTAATGTTGACTATGTTTGACCAAGGTTGACTTTTGAGTTGACTCTCGGTTGACTTTGACTTTCAGTTGACTTTTGTTGACTTTCTAAATAAGGAAACTTTCCTAACTTCAAAACTTTCTAAAAACAGAACTTTCTAAATTTGGAAACTTTCCAAAAATAGAAACTTTCCAAAAATAGAAACTTTCCAAAAATAGAAACTTTCCTAAAATAGAAACTTTCCTAAAATAGAAACTTTCCTAAAATAGAAAACTTTCCAAAAATGGAAACCTGCTAAAAATAGAAACTTTCTAAAAATAGAAAGTGTGTGTCCTTATGCTGTTCCAATCAAACCGATGCTTGCTGAGTAATGTTCTATGCCTACTTGCAACATGTACAATAGCTATCATACTAAGACTTGGCCTAAGTTAGTTATTTATTTCGACCTGCTTTATTTATAGGTCGGCGTTGTGATCTTTCTTGATCACTTTACTTTACTTGCTGTTCGCTTGTTTGTGAGATTTCTTCAGTTGCTATTTAAGGTGAGTTATAGTCCCATTTTTCTATTTAAATCTTTTGGGATGAGAATACATGCAATTTATTTATATTTTGGACACAAGTGGAAGTTGGTTTAAATTATTCATTGTGAGTTGAACAAAAATATTCCCTAGTCTGGTAACTGTAATCACTGGTTTCTACTGGTGAACGCGAATCCTATGGATAGATCTATCGGGTTTGACAACCCCATTTCGAGCTAGTCGCGCTAGCAATTTATAATCGGAATGTTTAGTACTTCGTATTTAGTTGAAGATACACTTGTTCGGTGTATATTATTTATTGTGTTTGGCAAGGGTAAATAAAGGGTTAAGTGGTTACCAGGTGGCTCACGGAAAATGGAATAATGTTTTATTATATGTTTTCTAGCATATAATTTGGTGGTTTAAAAGGAGTTTTATGTTTTCAAACATAAATTTTTATTGTTTAAATTAAATATTGTTTGCAATATTAAACCTATAATTCACTCAACATTTTTGTTGACAGTTACTCGCATGTTTTATTCTCAGGTTTATGATTGACTGCTTCCGCTGTGCTTAGAGGGTCTGCATATTTATGATGGCAGCCTTTGTTAAACATTAACTTGCATTCTATTTTGTTACATTAAAAAGTGGATGTTGTTGACTTTGTTTGGTCAACATTTGGTTAAAGTATTTATGTATAGTTTTTCTAAACTTATACAATTTAGTAGATTTTCTTTATAGGAAATCATTTTTAAATAAAGAATGCAAGGTTGTTTTATAAAATTCATATAGAGTTTCGATCAAGCTGTGGGACCAAGTGACGGAGCCGTTAAGTGTTTTGACGGAGTCGTCACAGTTGGTATCAGAGCTCTGGTTGTAGGGAATTAGGCTGCATTGATGTCGTTACCCGGGTCAATAGGGTGCATTAGTGAGTCTAGTCTACAGCCCGGCCTATTATATATTATTATATGTGATTATTTGTGTCGTGTTGGTATGTATATTGTTATCATACATACATTTCTATTATGTTCTAAATCCGGGAGGAACTCCCATTCCGATTTAAACGTATTCTCCGACTCATGCGAGTTCATCTTTTAAAGGAACACCTCGGTTAGTGAAACCGAGGGGGTGTCATTCTTGACTTCTGGAATTCTCGACATTTTTATGTCATAATTAGTGTTTATTGATATAACGTTTAAGTTACATTACGTGTTCTAGAATTCTCGGCATTTCTATGTCATCTATTATGGTTATGTATATAACGTTTGAGTTATATTACGCGAGATGTCATTCTTGACTTCTAAATGCTCGGCATTTCAATGTCAGCTATTATGTTTAGGTATATAACATTTTTGTTATATTACGTGCATTTGTGCCGTTGTGCCTATGTGCTTTGGTTGTTGAAACGGAAAACGTCATTCTTACTTTTAGAGATTCTTGGTACTTCGAAGACATTTTTATGTCATCGTTACTCCTATTCATTACTTTCGATGTCTTTGTCTCTTGTGCTATCCTTAGCACATTGTTAAGAAATTGTTTTAGGTAAATTGTGTTGAAATTCGAGGTTGACCACGTGTCCTGACCTTATGTAGTGATATTGGAATGGAACTATGAGTTAGTGAAATATAATGGCGTCAGGCCAACGTGATTATATTACGTTAATTTATAAAAAGTCCCAATATTGTGACATGAGGAATAGAAAGCGAGTCAAAGAAAATTTATACACCACTCATTCGGAAATTCTAACGTTGTTACATGAGTAAGGAAGATACTCATTATCTTATTTATTGATATACGAGAGACTCGTCTTTACCGAACTACTTACCCCATGTTTTATCATTTATAACTCGCTTGTTAGTGACAGCTTCGCACGTGAATAGTTTTGACCCAAGGACTTGTGTTCTGATAAAAGTCAAAACAATATTTAACTCGTTGTTTTCATGACCTCGTAGCATTTATTGATTAGATGTCGCAAGACGATTCAAGTCCTTCACCCGAGCTACAACGATCTTACTTCAACTCGTAACCTCTGTAATGCGGATACCCTGCTTTTCATAAAAAAAAAAAAATTATACATTTGTGTAATTGGGCGGTTCTCACGAGATTTATGGGCGAATAGAAGTAATGAAATATTTTGTCATGTATACAATTTATAAAATCATATATGTACGTATGAATTCAAATGGACAAATTTACCCTTACATATTTTGGCTAGTATACACTAATTTATACCTTCAAAATTATTTTAAAACCACTCTTATTGAGTTGTCTAGTTAACTCAAATTGATTTACGTAAAATGGTACACGTTGTACATACTTCTAAATTTACTAAGAGCTTCGTTCCATTTATGGGGTTACATCAGACGTTTAAAGTTTTTTTTTCAAAACTTCTTTGATTGACTACATTAGAATTTTCGCATTACTCTACAGAGTGTTTGGATCACAGTTCTTCTCATCCTCCGTTAAGGATGAAATTTACCATTAAGTTCGTTGATAGGAATTCTTACACGAGTTTGGATGCCGGTTTTATAGAATTTGTTGGAAAGTCTTTGCGTCCATAAAATTTTCCCTCTTATGGTTAGACATGGCCGAAGCGCAGACCGATAAATCAAGTTTCTGGGGTGCACTCGATGGTCACCCTATTGTAAAAAAAGCGTTAGGTGGGTTTCTACCCCAACTGTTGTTATAATGGGTATCATGGATATATATTACTCTAGACCGTTTGAGTAGTTTCTACACTCAATTTTCGCTGTCAACCGCAACACCCTCGTAAACATCAATCCTAGGATTCAATACTTTGAGGTACACGAAATTATTTTTGGAGATTCATCTCACTTGGAGTCGACCATTCTTTATAACCCATGATTCGCGTTCTTTTCATCTATACATAAATTGAAGAAGAAGGAGGAATCCTAGATTTTCTCGCTCATTGTAACAGGAAGCTCACTCTCGTTGAAATATCACACCTAACGTACCTCTTCCTTTCGGAAATATAATGAAAATTTACTTTGGAGTCCATGATCCTCGGTTAACTCCTTTGAGAGAATTGCCTTAAATATCTATGCTACCGATGTGACTACTCCATATTTATTTCTTCCTTCATTATTGCAACTTTATTTCATCCGTCCCAGTTCGTCCCCTTGGGGAGCTCCCATTTTGTTTGTTGAGAAGAAAGATGGTTCGTTTCATTTGTGTATTGATTATCGTGAATTGAACGAGCTTACTGTTAAAAACCGTTACCCTCTTCCGAGAATTGATGATCTGTTCGATCAACTTCAAGGTTCGTCCGTTTACTCTAAGATTGATCTTCGTTCCGGTTATCACCAATTGCGCGTTAAAGAAACTGATATTTCGAAAACCGTTTTTCGTACCTATTATGGTCACTTCGAATTCTTTGTTATGCCGTTCAGATTGACAAATGCACCTGCTGTGTTCATAGACCTCATGAACCGTGTGTGTAGACCCTATCTGGACATATTCGTTATTGTTTTTATCGACGACATCCTTATTTATTCTAAGAGTGATGAAGAACACGAAGAATATTTGAAGTTGGTGCTTGATTTATTGAGAAAAGAAGAGTTGTACGCTAAGTTCTCTAAGTGTAATTTCTGATTAAGAGAAGTTCAATTCCTTGGATATATTGTTAGTAAACAAGGAATACTAGTTGATCCCGCCAAGATTGAGGCAATTGAAAAGTGGGAAATTCCGAAAACTCCTACTCAGATTCGCCAGTTTCTAGGATTAGCAGGCTATTATAGAAGGTTCATTCAAGATTTTTCACGAGTAGCGAAACCTCTGACTGCTTTAACGCATAAGGGGAAGAAGTACGAGTGGAAGAGTGAACAAGAGTCTGCTTTCCAAACTCTGAAGAAGAAGTTAACTTCTGCACCGATATTATCACTACCTGAGGGTAATGATGATTTTGTTATCTATTGTGATGCTTCGTGTCAAGACTTTGGTTGTGTTTTGATGCAACGAAAGAAAGTTATTGCGTACGCGTCACGTCAGTTGAAGATTCACGAGCAGAATTATGTAACCCATGATTTAGAGTTGAGAGCTATTGTGTTTGCGCTTAAGATTTGCAGACATTATCTATATGGGGTCAAAGGTACATTGTACACTGATCACAAAAGTCTTCAACATATTCTTGATCAGAAACAGTTAAATATGAGGCAACGAAGATGGGTTGAGACGTTAAATGATTATGATTGCGAACTTTTATATCATCCGGGAAAGGCCAATGATGTGGCTGATGCATTAAGTCGTAAAGAAAGGGCTGAACCTCGCAGGTTTAGGGCCTTGAATATGACAATTCAAACAAACCTCGCTAGGCAGATCCTTGAGGCACAATAAGAAGCCTTGAAGGAGGAAAATTTTGTAACGGGAAGGTCCGAGGCTTGAGTAAACAGTTAGAGGTACAAACCGATGGTACTCGGTATTTTGCGGGATGCCTTTGGGTTCCGAAGTTTGGTGATCTACGAAAACTTGTTTTAGATGAGGCTCATAAGTCTAGGTACTCTATTCATCCTGGTTCAGGAAAGATGTATCATGATCTTAAGGAGCTGTATTGGTGGCCTAATTTGAAAGCTGATGTGGCTACGTATGTGGCTAAGTGTTTGACCTGCGCTAAGGTTAAAGCTAAACATCAGAAACCGTCTGGACTTTTGGTGCAACCTGAAATTCCCGAGTGGGAGTGGGAAGGTATTAAGATGGAATTTATTACGAAGTTACCAGGAGTTGTGGGTGGTTATGATACTATTTGGGTGATTGTTACCGACTCGCTAAGTCAACTCTTTTCTTGCCAATTAAGGAAACATATTCAATGAAGAAGTTTACTCGTTTGTATTTGAAGGAGATTATTTCGAGACATGGTGTTCCCGTATCGATTATGTTGGACTGAGGCAGTCCTAACAAGGTGCTCTAGGAACTAAATTGGATATGAGCACCGCTTATCATCCACAGACGGATGGTCAGAGTGAAAGGACCATTCAAACGTAGAAAACATGTTAAGAGCGTGTGTTATTGATTTTGGAAATGGGTGGGATAAATATTTGCCGCTGGATGAGTTTTCTTATAACAGCAGTTATCATGCAAGTATTAAAGCCGCACCATTTGAAGCTCTGTATGGTAGAAAGTGTAGGTCTCCTGTCTGTTGGAATGAGGTTGGGGATGCTCAACTCACATGACCAGAGATCATTCACGAGACTACCGAGAAGATTGCACAGATTAAGGAAAGATTGAGAACTGCCAGGAGTAGGCAAAAGAGTTATATCGACTTTCAGGTCGGTGATCGTGTTATGTTGAAAGTTTCACCTTGGAAGGGTGTGGTACGTTTTGGTAAAAGGGGAAAGTTGAATCCTCGATTTGTTGGACCGTTTGAGATCATTGAAAGAGTTGGACCGGTGGCTTATCGTTTGAAATTGCCACAAGAACTCAGTGCTGTTCACGATGTTTTCCATATTTCGAACTTAAAGAAGTGTTTGGCTGAATTTGATCAGACTATTCCTTTGGAGGAACTTCAGGTTGACAAGCAATTGCATTTTATTGAGGAGCCAGTTGAGATCATGGACCGAGAGGTTAAGACTCTTAAACAGAGCAAAATTCCTATTGTTCGGGTCCGATGGAACGCTAGACGCGGTCCCGAGTTCACTTGGGAGCGTGAAGACCAAATGAAGCAGAAGTATCCGCATTTGTTCTCAGATGCCGAGTCAACCCCTGCGCCTGCTTAAATTTCGGGACGAAATTTCCATAACGGGGAGGTACTGTCACGACCCTACTTTTTCCGTTATCTTTTTCCGTTAATTATTTAACGACCGTTAACTGTTAGTGTGCCACGTCATTTCCATGACCTATATTATTATTTTTGTAACAATATATATATAATAATTATTATGTGTTATGTGGATATATGTATTCATATTTTAATTTATACGTTTCTACGTTCCGCGGATTTCCATCCGGCGAATCTTTTCGGTTTTTAAACCAACGGTCGAGCTTTCGGGATTTTTAAATCCTAAATATTTTAAATATGATATTTTAAGGTCATATTATTAATAGGTGTATTTATATTTATTTTTCGTCGCGCGTTTGTTATCTTTCCGGATTTTTAATCGCGTAAGCGTGTTTTCGCGTTTCGGGTTTCGTTCGGGCTTTCGGGCCACAAGGAATTATCAATTAAGCAAGTTGGCCCACCATGGGGCCCACCCCTTCACAAAGTCGGCCGAAGCCAAGGGGGAGGGGGTAATACCCTTTCTCTTTTTGTATTTTCCTCATTTACACAAATTTTGGTCTCAAAATACCTAAACCTAATTTTTAGTTTTGCTCTCCTCTTCTCCCTCCCCTTGTGCCGTCACCATCCACCACCATCATCACCATCATCATCTAAAATTGTAGCTTGGATCATAAATCAATTAACACCATCGTGTTCCTCTCTCCGTTCTCTACGCGATCATATACTTTGATTCTCGATTAGGGTATAAACCCTAACCCTAGATTTTTAATTTTTCTTTATTTTTCTGTATTTTGATTATATTTTATTAGTATGATGATTATTAGTTGTTGTAATGTTGATTGTATTCGTAGAATTACTCGATTGCATATTTTTCGGTTTGATAAAATTGGAACAGCAGCTTTTTCGTGTGTTTCTGATATTGTAACTGATTTTGATCATAAAATAAAGTATATAAATGAGTTCCTCTCATCAAGACATTAATTTTAGACTCCGGATTCATGTCGTTTCGATTCCCGGAGCCCTAGATATGCTTAATTTGATATTTGGTAAAGATTGAAAGGTGTTATGGGCAAGAACAAGGTATGGTCCGACTTTCTGATCATCCTTGGTGTCTTTAGGGTGTGTCATTTGGTTAGGACTGATGGTGGGATGAATTTTCATGTTCGGGTCACCTAAATCCGAGCCACGGTTCACCCGTTGTGCCTAAATCACTGTTTTGAGTAAATTGATTTCCCAATTGTTGTCATGGCTGATATCCACGACCTAGGGACTGTTCTTGGAGTGTTCTTGAGTTCATAAATGTGTCGGGTGGTTTGTGTAGGTGAAGTTACATATGTGGCTTGCCCGAAACCGACACCCGGGGCTCAAGATACGACCCGGCGAACTTTTAAACTTAAAACTTATGGTTAATGATTAAACTTATGATAAAATTTATGGAATTCATTATTAATTAATTACTTATGATAAAAGAAGTAATTATTATTATTTAAAACATATGATATAAATATTTATTATATCATTTAATTATTAATTATAATTTAATTAACATTTTAATTAAACTTATGATTAGTACTACTTTTATTATTAAAGGAAAATACTTATGATAAGTATTAAATTTGTTTTTGAGAAATTATTAAAAGACTTATAATAAATATTAAATAATTATTTAATTATTATAAGACTTAATTATTATTTAATTATGACTTAATTATTAAATACTTATGATTTAATAATTTTAATTAGAAACTTATGATATGATTAATAATTCATTATTAATTAATAATACTTATGATATGATTTAAAATTTATTATAAATTAATAATATTTATATTATGATTGATATTTAATTAATTAATTAAATACTTATGTTATACTAATTATAACATTTCAACTTATATTAACTTTAATAATTCATTTTATTTAATTAAACTTATGTTAAGACATTATTATACACTTTTGACTTTAAATAACATTATAACCTATGTTATTATTATAACTTACACTTTTAAAATTAATGTTGACTATGTTTGACCAAGGTTGACTTTTGAGTTGACTCTCGGTTGACTTTGACTTTCAGTTGACTTTTGTTGACTTTCTAAATAAGGAAACTTTCCTAACTTCAAAACTTTCTAAAAACAGAACTTTCTAAATTTGGAAACTTTCCAAAAATAGAAACTTTCCAAAAATAGAAACTTTCCAAAAATAGAAACTTTCCTAAAATAGAAACTTTCCTAAAATAGAAACTTTCCAAAAATGGAAACCTGCTAAAAATAGAAACTTTCTAAAAATAGAAAGTGTGTGTCCTTATGCTGTTCCAATCAAACCGATGCTTGCTGAGTAATGTTCTATGCCTACTTGCAACATGTACAATAGCTATCATACTAAGACTTGGCCTAAGTTAGTTATTTATTTCGACCTGCTTTATTTATAGGTCGGCGTTGTGATCTTTCTTGATCACTTTACTTTACTTGCTGTTCGCTTGTTTGTGAGATTTCTTCAGTTGCTATTTAAGGTGAGTTATAGTCCCATTTTTCTATTTAAATCTTTTGGGATGAGAATACATGCAATTTATTTATATTTTGGACACAAGTGGAAGTTGGTTTAAATTATTCATTGTGAGTTGAACAAAAATATTCCCTAGTCTGGTAACTGTAATCACTGGTTTCTACTGGTGAACGCGAATCCTATGGATAGATCTATCGGGTTTGACAACCCCATTTCGAGCTAGTCGCGCTAGCAATTTATAATCGGAATGTTTAGTACTTCGTATTTAGTTGAAGATACACTTGTTCGGTGTATATTATTTATTGTGTTTGGCAAGGGTAAATAAAGGGTTAAGTGGTTACCAGGTGGCTCACGGAAAATGGAATAATGTTTTATTATATGTTTTCTAGCATATAATTTGGTGGTTTAAAAGGAGTTTTATGTTTTCAAACATAAATTTTTATTGTTTAAATTAAATATTGTTTGCAATATTAAACCTATAATTCACTCAACATTTTTGTTGACAGTTACTCGCATGTTTTATTCTCAGGTTTATGATTGACTGCTTCCGCTGTGCTTAGAGGGTCTGCATATTTATGATGGCAGCCTTTGTTAAACATTAACTTGCATTCTATTTTGTTACATTAAAAAGTGGATGTTGTTGACTTTGTTTGGTCAACATTTGGTTAAAGTATTTATGTATAGTTTTTCTAAACTTATACAATTTAGTAGATTTTCTTTATAGGAAATCATTTTTAAATAAAGAATGCAAGGTTGTTTTATAAAATTCATATAGAGTTTCGATCAAGCTGTGGGACCAAGTGACGGAGCCGTTAAGTGTTTTGACGGAGTCGTCACAGTTGGTATCAGAGCTCTGGTTGTAGGGAATTAGGCTGCATTGATGTCGTTACCCGGGTCAATAGGGTGCATTAGTGAGTCTAGTCTACAGCCCGGCCTATTATATATTATTATATGTGATTATTTGTGTCGTGTTGGTATGTATATTGTTATCATACATACATTTCTATTATGTTCTAAATCCGGGAGGAACTCCCATTCCGATTTAAACGTATTCTCCGACTCATGCGAGTTCATCTTTTAAAGGAACACCTCGGTTAGTGAAACCGAGGGGGTGTCATTCTTGACTTCTGGAATTCTCGACATTTTTATGTCATAATTAGTGTTTATTGATATAACGTTTAAGTTACATTACGTGTTCTAGAATTCTCGGCATTTCTATGTCATCTATTATGGTTATGTATATAACGTTTGAGTTATATTACGCGAGATGTCATTCTTGACTTCTAAATGCTCGGCATTTCAATGTCAGCTATTATGTTTAGGTATATAACATTTTTGTTATATTACGTGCATTTGTGCCGTTGTGCCTATGTGCTTTGGTTGTTGAAACGGAAAACGTCATTCTTACTTTTAGAGATTCTTGGTACTTCGAAGACATTTTTATGTCATCGTTACTCCTATTCATTACTTTCGATGTCTTTGTCTCTTGTGCTATCCTTAGCACATTGTTAAGAAATTGTTTTAGGTAAATTGTGTTGAAATTCGAGGTTGACCACGTGTCCTGACCTTATGTAGTGATATTGGAATGGAACTATGAGTTAGTGAAATATAATGGCGTCAGGCCAACGTGATTATATTACGTTAATTTATAAAAAGTCCCAATATTGTGACATGAGGAATAGAAAGCGAGTCAAAGAAAATTTATACACCACTCATTCGGAAATTTATGATTGACTGCTTCCGCTGTGCTTAGAGGGTCTGCATATTTATGATGGCAGCCTTTGTTAAACATTAACTTGCATTCTATTTTGTTACATTAAAAAGTGGATGTTGTTGACTTTGTTTGGTCAACATTTGGTTAAAGTATTTATGTATAGTTTTTCTAAACTTATACAATTTAGTAGATTTTCTTTATAGGAAATCATTTTTAAATAAAGAATGCAAGGTTGTTTTATAAAATTCATATAGAGTTTCGATCAAGCTGTGGGACCAAGTGACGGAGCCGTTAAGTGTTTTGACGGAGTCGTCACAACTTTGTTAATGTTTTCAATTAGCATTCATATATATATATATATATATATATATATATATATATATATATATATATATATATGTATATATATATATATATATATATGTATATATATATATATTGTTCGTGAATCGTCGAGAACAGTCAAAGGGTAAATGAATACATGGATATAGTTCAAAAGTTTTGAGATTTCAACATTACTGACTTTGCTTATCGTGTCGGAAACATTAAATCATTTAAAGATAAAGTTTAAATTTGGTCAAAAATTTCCGGGTTATCACAGTACCTACCCGTTAAAGAAATTTCATCCCGAAATTTGGTTGGGATGGTCATGGATGACAATAAGTATGTTTTCATGACTCATACGAGTTGAAAATTAAAGTTTTATCATCATTGAGTAATATAGATAAAACAAATTGTTTATGCGAAGTGTACGAGTGAAGTTATCACAAAAGAGTGAAATGAGTAAATGAAGGTTTGTCTTAACCGGTGACGTAGTCACAGTTGATTTTCGGAATTAAAGGGATTTAGAGAAAATCTTCGTAATAAGATTTGATTCTTCGGTAGTTAAGGAGATAGGATCTTCTTTGGTTAAATGCGATAATCTGTCACGATTGCTCTGTCAGATTTTTCGCTATAAATCTACGCCCTTCGTTTCTTTATTTCCACAGCTCAGCTTTTATTCTTCCTCCCTCAACTCATACTTTAAAGTATTCGTCAATATGCTTCATCCAGTTCTGATTCTTGATATACTCCTAACTTTCATATCTATCATTCTTCTTTTTTATCTACCGTCGGAGGAATCTATTCACTTTTACTATACTCTTGGCTTTATAATACTTTTAGTTCTCCCGTGTCTTTACGTTGCAATACTTATTGATATACACGGTTTGTAATTTATGTGTTGTCGTCGGGCTTTATATCTTTCCTTATTTTTCAGAGTCCCTGCTTCTGTCTTTCTATAATCATCGATATCCACAGTTAATGCTCTCTCCTATTTGCTGCGATTTATACCCCTATTTCTATTTCGGAGCTTCATGCTCTGTTTTCTCTTCTATCCATTAAGCACCACATGTAATGGTCCATAATTCGAAGATATGAATTTCGGAATGAACATAGTTAATGTTCTAAGAAGGAAATTGTAATGGCACGGTCTTGATTTGTCAATTTACTAGAATACCTCGAAAAAGACCGAATCATCAAGAAAAATATTTTCTTGATATGTTCAGAGGTTAAGTAGAATATAAGAGTCATATAGCATGGCACATGATGACGTTATGATCTGTGAATCATCACGTTCCGTTTAGAAACTCAGCATAACTTATTGTAATATAATCATGTTGATCGAGTGTCATTATATTATACTAACTCATGCTTCAGTTCCTAACACTACTTCAATAACATTCATAATTTAAATTCGAATTTTTCAGAATTTAGAAACTAAAATAGTTTCCTTTATAATGTAACGTAGATATCGCGAAGAGATAAATGATTTCAGATAAGAATAGTTATGAAAATATCTTCAGAAATATCGAGGATATTTATAATGAAAGATACGATGATATCTTAGAATTTCTAATATCGAAAGATGATAAAGAAGATTTGTCTGTAAAGGTTTAGAGTCAGAAGCAAGGTATTCGCTAAAGGCTTCAACAGACACTGAATCATTTGGATTCTTTGAAGGCAGATTTAGTCTTTGTGATTAACAGTCTCCTTCATAGTTTGCTCAATCTGTTTTCCAGTTCCAAACCTTCTCTTTTTCGGAGCTTTGCCAACACACTATTCTTTATCATCAAACTTTTGGCTGTTAAGGTCATTTACAGTTTTTGCTGCTTCATCAGCATTCAAAGTTATCATAACCGAATCGTCAGTTATCAATCCGAGGTGTTTTCAAAAGTTTGAAGGGTTTGCATGAAGATTGTAATTGTCAAGATACATATGATGTTCTAGAATTTTGAATGGTACAAATATTTTTCTGGGTTTTATGAATAGAAATGATGTTCTAGTACAGTTTTGAAGTCAAAGTATAGCTTTGAATGATGTAAGAATCTAAGAGTGATGTTTTCTGTTAAATCTTGGCTTGGATTCTAATTTTTCAAAATCAGAATATGTGATCAAATTTAAATGCGAATGGTTGTTTTGATTTCTAGGAAAGAATGTATATCGTTGTGAAAGTAGTGAGTATAGTTGATGATTTGCTGAATTAGAATCGGAGAATGTAACATATTAATTGTGAATTTATATATCTCTCGGGTATTACCTACCCGTTAAAAGTTTCACAAGTAATATTTTATATCAGATAATTTTATTACAGTCTTTATGAAAATATATATATGTATATTTTCTTAAAATGTAATACAGATGATGTGTGCGAGGTGTAGTACGAAATAGATTATATTTTACTACGAAATACTATTAAATACGATACAATTTACACAAGTTATTTATTTATTTATAGAATGGATATACCTAAACCTTGCTACAACACTTATAGCAGTGTACCTAATCATTGAGTAGTGTAGTTTTTAGTAAGTCCGGTTCGTTCCACATGGAGCTGGCTAAGTTTAACGCTATATTTATTTTAAAAATTATATTTGTACACACACACACACACACACACACACACACACATATATATATATATATATATATATATATATATATATATATATATATATATATATATATATATATATATATATATATATATATATAAGTAGTACTTATTATTATTAAAAAGGGGGTTTTACCGTTTAATGACCGGTTTGTCGATTTTAGAACTTAAATCACAATTAAAACCTAATGTAAAATATTAAATATAAATATGACTTAATTTAAAGCGTAAAGTAAATGACGATAAAAGTACGATAATTAAAAGTGCTATAATTTAAAGTACGATAAATAAAATGACGAGTGATCTTTCCAACATTTGATCAATGAAAGGTAAGGGAAAGTGATCTTTTCTGGTGGCGTCATTTAATTTTCTATAATCAATACAAACACGCCATCCTGTTACAATCCTAGTGGGAATAAGCTCATTTTTTTCATTTGTGATTACAGTCATGCCACCAGCCACCTTTCTTAGGAACGCATTGAGCTGGGCTTACCCATGGACTATCAGAAATTGGATAAATTAAACATGCATCGAGCAGTTTAATAATTTCTTTCTTAACAACATCTTGCATATTTGGATTTAGTCTTCGTTGGCGTCGCACATATGTTTTATGACCTTCTTCCATAAGGATTTTATGTGTGTAATACGAAGGACTTATGCCTTTAATGTCATGAATCTTCCATGCAATAGCTGGTTTATGAGCTTTTAGCACAGAAATGAGTTGAGATTTTTCATTTTCCGTAAGAGAAGACGATATTATTACAGGTAATTCAGATTCACCATGTAAATAAGCGTATTCCAAATGGGTTGGAAGTGGCTTTAACTCTAATATCGGTGGTTCTTCTATCGATGATTTGTATCGATATCTGTCTTCCTCTTTCAACATTTGAAGTTCTTCTGTTGTTGGTTCGTATTCATTAGTCATAAGTGTAGCTAACAATTCAGCTTCATCAATTGGTTCAGTTCCTTCTCCTAAGGAACATTCTCCTGTTCCTTGTAATTCTAAAAATTCTTGTAACAACTCTGCATGTGAATCTATTGTTTGAACATAATAACATGTATCATCTGCAGATTGCGGTTGTTGCATGGCTCTATCAACAGAAAAGGTAACACTCTCGTCCTCTATACTTAGGGTCAGTTTCTTACCAAACACGTCTATTATTGCTTTAGCCGTGTTTAAGAATGGTCTTCCTAATATGAGAGGAACTCGAGAATCTTCTTCCATGTCCAGAATAACAAAATCTACTGGGAATACTAAAGTACCAACTTTAACTAGCATGTTCTCCATGATCCCTCTAGGATATTTTACTGATCGATCAGCTAGTTGTATGCTTATTCGTGTTGGTTTCAATTCTCCAAGGTCTAGTTTAACGTATAATGAATCTGGCATTAAATTTACACTAGCACCTAAGTCTGCCAATGCTTCTATTGAATTAAGACTACCTAGAAAACATGGAATTGTGAAACTTCCTGGATCTGATAATTTTTCTCGTAGTTTATTCAACAGCACTGCAGAACAATTAGCATTCATTGTAACAGCCGAGAGTTCTTCCATTTTCTTTCTATTTATGATTAGATCTTTCAGAAATTCAGCATATCTTGGCATTCCTGAAATCACATCAATGAAAGGAAGATTGACATCTATTTGTTTAAACATATCCAAGAATTTGGATTGCCCGGCTTCAAGTCTTTCTTTTCTCATTTTACTCGGGTAAGGAAGCGGTGGTTGGTATGGTTTAACATAAGGCTTTGCCTTAACTGTGTTTTCTCCATTAACCTTTTCAACTACCGGTTCTGATTCCTTCTCTTGCTCAGGCTGTGGTGCCTGTGTAGTAGGAATAGCATCATCAAAAATTACAGGCATTTCAGGTGGTTTAAGTGTTATACCACTTCTTGTGGTAATGGCTTTAGCTATTTCATTCTGGGGGTTAGCATTTGTATCGCTAGGTAGACTCCCCGGTTTTCTTTCACCTATCAACCTTGCTAGGTTGCTCACTTCTTGTTCCAGATTTTGGATAGAAGCTTGTTGATTTCTAAATGCTTGAGCATTTTATTCATTCGTTTGTTTCTGAGATGTGAAAAACTGCTTTTGAGATTCAACTAGCTTCGACATCATGTCTTCTAAATTTGGCTTTTTATCATCGGTTTGTGGTGGTTTATTTGGAAAAATAGGTCTTTGCTGGTTGTAAGTATTATTGGATACTTGTTGATTGCTAGGACCTTGTTGGTTGTTGTATGGAACATTTCGGTTATAATTCTGATTTTGATTGTAGTTTGGTCTTGGCGGTTGATAATTATTCTGATAATTATTTCCAGGCCTTTGGTTCATGTATGAAACATTCTCTCTTTGTTCCATTGTTTGTTCAATACTGAGACAATCTTTTGTCAAATGTGTAGTGACCCGAACTTTTCCATGTTTATATATATTAATTGATATTGATATTTACATGATTAAATCTTTCCAACATGTTAAGCAATCAAACTTGTTAAGACTTGATTAATTGAAATATGTTTCATATAGACAATTGACCACCCAAGTTGACCGGTGATTCACGAACGTTAAAACTTGTAAAAACTATATGATGACATATATATGGATATAAATATAGTTAACATGATACTATGATAAGTAAACATATCATTAAGTATATTAACAATGAACTACATATGTAAAAACAAGACTACTAACTTAATGATTTTTAAACGAGACATATATGTAACGATTATCGTTGTAACGACATTTAATGTATATATATCATATTAAGAGATATTCGTACATCATAATATCATGATAATATAATAATTTAAAATCTCTTTTGATATTATAAACATTGGGTTAACAACATTTAACAAGATCGTTAACCTAAAGGTTTCAAAACAACATTTACATGTAACGACAAACGATGACTTAACGACTCAGTTAAAATGTATATACATGTAGTGTTTTAATATGTATTCATACACTTTTGAAAGACTTCAAGACACTTATCAAAATACTTCTACTTAACAAAAATGCTTACAATTACATCCTCGTTCAGTTTCATCAACAATTCTACTCGTATGCACCCGTATTCGTACTCGTACAATACACAGCTTTTAGATGTATGTACTATTGGTATATACACTCCAATGATCAGCTCTTAGCAGCCCATGTGAGTCACCTAACACATGTGGGAACCATCATTTGGCAACTAGCATGAAATATCTCATAAAATTACAAAAATATGAGTAATCATTCATGACTTATTTACATGAAAACAAAATTACATATCCTTTATATCTAATCCATACACCAACGACCAAAAACACCTACAAACACTTTCATTCTTCAATTTTCTTCATCTAATTGATCTCTCTCAAGTTCTATCTTCAAGTTCTAAGTGTTCTTCATAAATTCTACAAGTTCTAGTTACATAAAATCAAGAATACTTTCAAGTTTGCTAGCTCACTTCCAATCTTGTAAGGTGATCATCCAACCTCAAGAAATCTTTGTTTCTTACAGTAGGTTATCATTCTAATACAAGGTAATAATCATATTCAAACTTTGGTTCAATTTCTATAACTATAACAATCTTATTTCAAGTGATGATCTTACTTGAACTTGTTTTCGTGTCATGATTCTGCTTCAAGAACTTCGAGCCATCCAAGGATCCATTGAAGCTAGATCCATTTTTCTCTTTTCCAGTAGGTTTATCCAAGGAACTTAAGGTAGTAATGATGTTCATAACATCATTCGATTCATACATATAAAGCTATCTTATTCGAAGGTTTAAACTTGTAATCACTAGAACATAGTTTAGTTAATTCTAAACTTGTTCGCAAACAAAAGTTAATCCTTCTAACTTGACTTTTAAAATCAACTAAACACATGTTATATATCTATATGATATACTAACTTAATGATTTAAAACCTGGAAACACGAAAAACACCGTAAAACCGGATTTACGCCGTCGTAGTAACACCGCGGGCTGTTTTGGGTTAGTTAATTAAAAACTATGATAAACTTTGATTTAAAAGTTGTTATTTTGAGAAAATGATTTTTATTATGAACATGAAACTATATCCAAAAATTATGGTTAAACTCAAAGTGGAAGTATGTTTTCTAAAATGGTCATCTAGACGTCGTTCTTTCGACTGAAATGACTACCTTTACAAAAACGACTTGTAACTTATTTTTACGACTATAAACCTATACTTTTTCTATTTAGATTCATAAAATAGAGTTCAATATGAAACCATAGCAATTTGATTCACTCAAAACGGATTTAAAATGAAGAAGTTATGGGTAAAACAAGATTGGATAATTTTTCTCATTTTAGCTACGTGAAAATTGGTAACAAATCTATTCCAACCATAACTTAATCAACTTGTATTGTATATTATGTAATCTTGAGATACCATAGACACGCATACAATGTTTCGACCTATCATGTCGACACATCTATATATATTTCGGAACAACCATAGACACTCTATATGTGAATGTTGGAGTTAGCTATACAGGGTTGAGGTTGATTCCAAAATATATATAGTTTGAGTTGTGATCAATACTGAGATACGTATACACTGGGTCGTGGATTGATTCAAGATAATATTTATCGATTTATTTCTGTACATCTAACTGTGGACAACTAGTTGTAGGTTACTAACGAGGACAGCTGACTTAATAAACTTAAAACATCAAAATATATTAAAAGTGTTGTAAATATATTTTGAACATACTTTGATATATATGTATATATTGTTAAAGGTTCGTGAATCAACCAGTGGCCAAGTCTTACTTCCCGACGAAGTAAAAATCTGTGAAAGTGAGTTATAGTCCCACTTTTAAAATCTAATATTTTTGGGATGAGAATACATGCAGGTTTTATAAATGATTTACAAAATAGACACAAGTACGTGAAACTACATTCTATGGTTGAATTATAGAAATCGAATATGCCCCTTTTTATTAAGTCTGGTAATCTAAGAATTAGGGAACAGACACCCTAATTGACGCGAATCCTAAAGATAGATCTATTGGGCCTAACAAACCCCATCCAAAGTACCGGATGCTTTAGTACTTCGAAATTTATATCATATCCGAAGGGTGTCCCGGAATGATGGGGATATTCTTATATATGCATCTTGTTAATGTCGGTTACCAGGTGTTCACCATATGAATGATTTTTATCTCTATGTATGGGATGTGTATTGAAATATGAAATCTTGTGGTCTATTGTTACGATTTGATATATATAGGTTAAACCTATAACTCACCAACATTTTTGTTGACGTTTAAAGCATGTTTATTCTCAGGTGAATACTAAGAGCTTCCGCTGTTGCATACTAAAATAAGGACAAGATTTGGAGTCCATGTTTGTATGATATTGTGTAAAAACTGCATTCAAGAAACTGATTTCGATGTAACATATTTGTATTGTAAATCATTTTGTAATGGTCGTGTGTAAACAGGATATTTTAGATTATCATTATTTGATAATCTACATAAAGCTTTTTAAACCTTTATTTATGAAATAAAGGTTATGGTTTGTTTTAAAATGAATGCAGTCTTTGAAAAACGTCTCATATAGAGGTCAAAACCTCGCAACGAAATCAATTAATATGGAACGTTTTTAATCAATAAGAACGGGACATTTCAGTTGGTATCAGAGCGTTGGTCTTAGAGAACCAGAATTTTGCATTAGTGTGTCTTTTCGAGTTTGTTAGGATGCATTAGTGAGTCTGGACTTCGACCGTGTTTACTTGAAAAATGATTGCTTAACAAATTTTGTTGGAAACTATATATTTTTAACATGTGAATATTATGTGATATATTAATCTCTTAACGCGTTTGATATTATATGATAGATGTCTACCTCTAGAACAAGTCCCATTGACTCACCTAATAATAATGAAGAGTCAAATGTAAATTGGAATGATTCGTGGACTGATTCACAAGTTCCCGAAGAGGAACCGGAAGAAGAGTCGGAACCGGAAGAAGAATCGGAACCGGAAGAAGAATCGGAACCGGATGAAGAAATAGAACCAGTGGGGGAAATAATAAAAAGGTTAAGTAAAAGAAAATCCTCAACCAACCGACCAAGGTTAATTATGGTCAATGGTGTTTCCGCCAAGGAAGCAAAATATTGGGAGGATTACCAATTCTCCGATGAATCAGATTCCGACGAGAATTCTGATGATGTTATAGAAATTACCCCAACTGAATTTAAAAAGGCAAAAGAAAATAATAAGGGAAAGGGCATAAAAATAGAGAAATCTAATTCCAACCCCGATGAACTTTATATGTATCGTCAACCCCCGAAGTCCTTAAGTTGTAACAATGACCCGGGAACCTCTAAACCACCAGGTTTTTCTAAACCAATGTGGGTAACGACGACTCGTATTAGGGGAACATCATATATCCCTAGAAACTTGGCAAAACAAACCAAAACCGAAGAAGAAGAAACAAGCGAGTTGGAATAAGATAGTTGTATTCGTGTGGTGTAATATATGTAATATAGTGTGCTTATGCTTTATGATATATGTAAAAATTGCTTGTATTAATAAGTATTTTTTTTATGAATCTAACTCTTGTCTATTTTACAGTATAAAAACACAAAATGGATAGACAACCCAATATTTTAAGAGACCTACCCGGAGACATGATTGATGAAATCTTGTCTAGAGTCGGTCAGAATTCTTCGGCACAACTATTTAAGGCGAGATCAGTTTGTAAGACATTCGAAGAATGTTCCAAGAATGCCTTGGTTTATAAAAGGCTTTCGTTCAAAAGATGGGGGATATCACATTGGGAAATCCATAAGTTACGATGTGTTTACTTTGATGCATATATTTGCGGGGAACCCAAATGCTATTTTACGCAATGGGTTAAGAAATTATTTTGACTCAATATATCCGAATATTGGACTTCGTGATTTAGAAAAAGCGGCTAACATGCAACATAAAGAAGCATGTTATGCTTACGGATTAGTAATGTTCGCTTCTCACCAAAGTGAGAACAAGAACATCGGGCTACAACTATTAAACAAAACATTCCCACAAGTGACGGAGTCGGTAATTGGGGTAAGAAATGAGGTTTTTAGATTGTTACGGGACTGTTGGACATTACGTAACCCTCGTCCCTTTGACGACGTTACAACACACTATCTTATCAACGGCCATAACGGTTATGTTCCACAAGACCAAGGATGGGAAGTAATCCTAGTAAAACCAGAATGCATGACTTGTTTCTGGACGTATGAATTACGTGTCTTTATTGCCTTTGCTGAACGACTTGTGTACTAGCTAGAATTATCTTCACAACCATCTTGTATCAAATTTATTGTGTGCTATATTTCATGCTATATGTAAAATAAGCGGTATTGTAAGTTTGTAAAATATTGTGTAAAAGTTTGAACGCGAAGTATTATTATAATCAGTTTTTCATATAGAATTGTAGTAGTTGAATTGTATATTAGCTACTAAGTATGAACTTAACGGGTAGGTACTACCCGAATTTAAACTTATAAAACGCTAATATGAAGAAAAAGCTTTTATAAATGAGTTCATATTATGCTACGAAATACTATTAACTACTCTTAATATTCTGTTTGATTAACTTGTTCCATTTGACTATTTTGAAGGAAATGGCACCGACTACTCGACACACCGTGAATATGAATGAAGAGGAATTCCGTACTTTTCTAGCTTCAAACATAGCCGCAGTACAGGCTGCGCTACATACCAACAATAACCTTGGATCTAGCAGTACAGGAAATCGTGTAGGATGCACCTACAAAGAATTCACTGCCTGCAAACCTTTGGAATTTGATGGAACCGAAGGACCGATCGGATTGAAACGGTGGACCGAGAAGGTCGAATCGGTGTTTGCCATAAGTAAGTGTACTGAAGAGGACAAAGTGAAGTACGCTACGCATACCTTCACAGGTTCTGCGTTAACATGGTGGAATACCTATCTAGAGCAAGTGGGACAAGACGATGCGTACGCACTACCGTGGTCAGCATTCAAGCACTTGATGAACGAGAAGTACCGTCCCAGAACCGAGGTCAATAAGCTCAAGATAGAACTTAGAGGGTTACGAACCCAAGGATTTGATATTACCACGTACGAAAGACGATTCACAGAATTGTGCCTATTGTGTCCGGGAGCATTCGAAGATGAGGAAGAGAAGATCGACGCGTTTGTGAAGGGATTACCGGAAAGAATCCAAGAAGATATAAGTTCACACGAGCCCGCCTCCATACAACAGGCATGTAGAATGGCTCACAAACTAGTGAACCAGATTGAAGAAAGAAATAAAGAACAGACTGCTGAAGAGGCCAATGTGAAGCAAGTCAAAAGAAAGTGGGAGGAAAACGGTGATAAGAATCACCAATACAACAACAATAGCAATTACAACAATAATCGCAACAATTATCCCAACAATCGCAACATCAGTCGCAACTACAACAAACGGCCCAACAACAATAACAACAACAACAACAACAACAACAACAACAACAACTACAACAATCATCCCAACAACAATAATAACCGCAACAACAACAACAATCAGAAGCAGCTATGCCAAAGGTGTGAAAAGTATCACTCGGGGTTCTGCACCAAATTTTGCAACAAGTGTAAAAGAAATGGTCATAGCGCAGCGAAGTGTGAGGTCTATGGACCAGGGGTTAATAGAACGAAAGGAACAAATGGTGTCGGAACGAGTAATGGCGGAGCAAGTAGTGTCAGAGCAAGTTATGCCAATGTAGTTTGTTATAAATGTGGAAAACCGGGCCACATTATTAGAAATTGCCCGAACCAGGAGAACACGAATGGACAAGGCCGCGGAAGAGTTTTCAATATTAATGCGGCAGAGGCACAGGAAGACCCGGAGCTTGTTACGGGTACGTTTCTTATTGACAATAAATCTGCTTACGTTTTATTTGATTCGGGTGCGGATAGAAGCTATATGAGTAGAGATTTTTGTGCTAAATTAAGTTGTCCATTGACGCCTTTGGATAGTAAATTTTTACTCGAATTAGCAAATGGTAAATTAATTTCAGCAGATAATATATGTCGGAATCGAGAAATTAAACTGGTTAGCGAAACATTTAAGATTGATTTGATACCAGTAGAGTTAGGGAGTTTTGATGTGATAATCGGTATGGACTGGTTGAAAGAAGTGAAAGCAGAGATCGTTTGTTACAAAAATGCAATTCGCATTATACGTGAAAAAGGAAAACCCTTAATGGTGTACGGAGAAAAGGGCAACACGAAGCTACATCTTATTAGTAATTTGAAGGCACAAAAACTAATAAGAAAAGGTTGCTATGCTATTCTAGCACACGTCGAGAAAGTACAAACTGAAGAAAAGAGCATCAATGATGTTCCCATTGCAAAAGAATTTCCCGATGTATTTCCGAAAGAATTACCGGGATTACCCCCACATCGATCCGTTGAATTTCAAATAGATCTTGTACCAGGAGCTGCACCAATAGCTCGTGCTCCTTACAGACTTGCACCCAGCGAGATGAAAGAACTGCAAAGCCAATTACAAGAACTTTTAGAGCATGGTTTCATTCGACCAAGCACATCACCGTGGGGAGCTCCTGTTTTGTTTGTCAAGAAGAAAGATGGTACATTCAGGTTGTGTATCGACTACCGAGAGTTGAACAAACTTACCATCAAGAACCGCTACCCACTACCAAGAATCGATGACTTATTTGATCAACTACAAGGCTCGTCTGTTTATTCAAAGATTGACTTACGTTCCGGGTATCATCAAATGCGGGTGAAAGAAGATGATCTTCCAAAGACTGCTTTCAGAACACGTTACGGTCATTACGAGTTTATGGTCATGCCGTTTGGTTTAACTAATGCACCAGCTGTGTTCATGGACCTTATGAACCGAGTGTGTGGACCATACCTTGACAAGTTTGTCATTGTTTTCATTGATGACATACTTATTTACTCAAAGAATGACCAAGAACACGGTGAACATTTGAAAAAGGTGTTAGAAGTATTGAGGAAGGAAGAATTGTACGCTAAGTTTTCAAAGTGTGCATTTTGGTTGGAAGAAGTTCAATTCCTCGGTCACATAGTGAACAAAGATGGTATTAAGGTGGATCCGGCAAAGATAGAAACTGTTGAAAAGTGGGAAACCCCGAAAACTCCGAAACACATACGCCAGTTTTTAGGACTAGCTGGTTACTACAGAAGGTTCATCCAAGACTTTTCCAGAATAGCAAAACCCTTGACTGCATTAATGCATAAAGGGAAGAAATTTGAATGGAAGGATGAACAAGAGAAAACGTTTCAGTTATTGAAGAAAAAGCTAACTACGACACCTATATTGTCATTGCCTGAAGGGAATGATGATTTTGTGATTTATTGTGACGCATCAAAGCAAGGTCTCGGTTGTGTATTAATGCAACGAACGAAGGTGATTGCTTATGCGTCTAGACAATTGAAGATTCACGAGCAAAATTATACGACGCATGATTTGGAATTAGGCTCGGTTGTTTTTGCATTAAAGACTTGGAGGCACTACTTATATGGGGTCAAAAGTATTATATATACCGACCACAAAAGTCTTCAACACATATTTAATCAGAAACAACTGAATATGAGGCAGCGTAGGTGGATTGAATTGTTGAATGATTACGACTTTGAGATTCGTTACCACCCTGGGAAGGCAAATGTGGTAGCCGATGCCTTGAGCAGGAAGGACAGAGAACCCATTCGAGTAAAATCTATGAATATAATGATTCATAATAACCTTACTACTCAAATAAAGGAGGCGCAACAAGGAGTTTTAAAAGAAGGAAATTTAAAGGATGAAATACCCAAAGGATCGGAGCAGCATCTTAATATTCGGGAAGACGGAACCCGGTATAGGGCTGAAAGGATTTGGGTACCAAAATTTGGAGATATGAGAGAAATGGTACTTAGAGAAGCTCATAAAACCAGATACTCAATACATCCTGGAATGGGGAAGATGTACAAGGATCTCAAGAAACATTTTTGGTGGCCGGGTATGAAAGCCGATGTTGCTAAATACGTAGGAGAATGTTTGACGTGTTCTAAGGTCAAAGCTGAGCATCAGAAACCATCAGGTCTACTTCAACAACCCGAAATCCCAGAATGGAAATGGGAAAACATTACCATGGATTTCATTACTAAATTGCCAAGGACTGCAAGTGGTTTTGATACTATTTGGGTAATAGTTGATCGTCTCACCAAATCAGCACACTTCCTACCAATAAGAGAAGATGACAAGATGGAGAAGTTAGCACGAATGTATTTGAAGGAAGTCATCTCCAGACATGGAATACCAATCTCTATTATCTCTGATAGGGATGGCAGATTTATTTCAAGATTCTGGCAGACATTACAGCAAGCATTAGGAACTCGTCTAGACATGAGTACTGCCTATCATCCACAAACTGATGGGCAGAGCGAAAGGATGATACAAACGCTTGAAGACATGCTACGAGCATGTGTTATTGATTTCGGAAACAGTTGGGATCGACATCTACCGTTAGCAGAATTTTCCTACAACAACAGCTACCATTCAAGCATTGAGATGGCGCCGTTTGAAGCACTTTATGGTAGAAAGTGCAGGTCTCTGATTTGTTAGAGTGAAGTGGGGGATAGACAGATTACAGGTCCGGAGATTATACAAGAAACTACCGAGAAGATCATCCAAATTCAACAACGGTTGAAAACCGCCCAAAGTCGACAAAAGAGCTACGCTGACATTAAAAGAAAAGATATAGAATTTGAAACTGGAGAGATGGTCATGCTTAAAGTTGCACCTTGGAAAGGCGTTGTTCGATTTGGTAAACGAGGGAAATTAAATCCAAGGTATATTGGACCATTCAAGATTATTGATCGTGTCGGACCAGTAGCTTACCGACTTGAGTTACCTCAACAACTCGCGGCTGTACATAACACTTTCCACGTCTCGAATTTGAAGAAATGTTTTGCTAAAGAAGATCTCACTATTCCGTTAGATGAAATCCAAATCAACGAAAAACTTCAATTCATCGAAGAACCCGTCGAAATAATGGATCATGAGGTTAAAAGACTTAAGCAAAACAAGATACCAATTGTTAAGGTTCGACGGAATGCTCGTAGAGGACCCGAGTTCACCTGGGAGCATGAAGATCAGATGAAGAAGAAATACCCGCATCTATTTCCAGAAGATTCGTCAACACCTTCAACAGCTTAAAATTTCGGGACGAAATTTATTTAACGGGTAGGTACTGTAGTGACCCGAACTTTTCCATGTTTATATATATATTAATTGATATTGATATTTACATGATTAAATCTTTCCAACATGTTAAGCAATCAAACTTGTTAAGACTTGATTAATTGAAATATGTTTCATATAGACAATTGATCACCCAAGTTGACCGGTGATTCACGAACGTTAAAACTTGTAAAAACTATATGATGACATATATATGGATATAAATATAGTTAACATGATACTATGATAAGTAAACATATCATTAAGTATATTAACAATGAACTACATATGTAAAAACAAGACTACTAACTTAATGATTTTTAAACGAGACATATATGTAACGATTATCGTTGTAACGACATTTAATGTATATATATATCATATTAAGAGATATTCGTACATCATAATATCATGATAATATAATAATTTAAAATCTCTTTTGATATTATAAACATTGGGTTAACAACATTTAACAAGATCGTTAAC
Organism: Rutidosis leptorrhynchoides; assembly: GCF_046630445.1. NCBI lineage: Eukaryota > Viridiplantae > Streptophyta > Magnoliopsida > Asterales > Asteraceae > Rutidosis > Rutidosis leptorrhynchoides. The sequence continues at coordinate 57,654,713 of NC_092335.1, forward strand.
CTAAAGGTTTCAAAACAACATTTACATGTAACGACTAACGATGACTTAACGACTCAGTTAAAATGTATATACATGTAGTGTTTTAATATGTATTCATACACTTTTGAAAGACTTCAAGACACTTATCAAAATACTTCTACTTAACAAAAATGCTTACAATTACATCCTCGTTCAGTTTCATCAACAATTCTACTCGTATGCACCCGTATTCGTACTCGTACAATACACAGCTTTTAGATGTATGTACTATTGGTATATACACTCCAATGATCAGCTTTTAGCAGCCCATGTGAGACACCTAACACATGTGGGAACCATCATTTGGCAACTAGCATGAAATATCTCATAAAATTACAAAAATATGAGTAATCATTCATGACTTATTTACATGAAAACAAAATTACATATCCTTTATATCTAATCCATACACCAACGACCAAAAACACCTACAAACACTTTCATTCTTCAATTTTATTCATCTAATTGATCTCTCTCAAGTTCTATCTTCAAGTTCTAAGTGTTCTTCATAAATTCTACAAGTTCTAGTTACATAAAATCAAGAATACTTTCAAGTTTGCTAGCTCACTTCCAATCTTGTAAGGTGATCATCCAACCTCAAGAAATCTTTGTTTCTTACAGTAGGTTATCATTCTAATACAAGGTAATAATCATATTCAAACTTTGGTTCAATTTCTATAACTATAACAATCTTATTTCAAGTGATGATCTTACTTGAACTTGTTTTCGTGTCATGATTCTGCTTCAAGAACTTCGAGCCATCCAAGGATCCATTGAAGCTAGATCCATTTTTCACTTTTCCAGTAGGTTTATCCAAGGAACTTAAGGTAGTAATGATGTTCATAACATCATTCGATTCATACATATAAAGCTATCTTATTCGAAGGTTTAAACTTGTAATCACTAGAACATAGTTTAGTTAATTCTAAACTTGTTCGCAAACAAAAGTTAATCCTTCTAACTTGACTTTTAAAATCAACTAAACACATGTTCTATATCTATATGATATACTAACTTAATGATTTAAAACCTGGAAACACGAAAAACACCGTAAAACCGGATTTACGCCGTCGTAGTAACACCGCGGGCTGTTTTGGGTTAGTTAATTAAAAACTATGATAAACTTTGATTTAAAAGTTGTTATTTTGAGAAAATGATTTTTATTATGAACATGAAACTATATCCAAAAATTATGGTTAAACTCAAAGTGGAAGTATGTTTTCTAAAATGGTCATCTAGACGTCGTTCTTTCGACTGAAATGACTACCTTTACAAAAACGACTTGTAACTTATTTTTCCGACTATAAACCTATACTTTTTCTATTTAGATTCATAAAATAGAGTTCAATATGAAACCATAGCAATTTGATTCACTCAAAACGGATATAAAATGAAGAAGTTATGGGTAAAACAAGATTGGATAATTTTTCTCATTTTAGCTACGTGAAAATTGGTAACAAATCTATTCCAACCATAACTTAATCAACTTGTATTGTATATTATGTAATCTTGAGATACCATAGACACGTATACAATGTTTCGACCTATCATGTCGACACATCTATATATATTTCGGAACAACCATAGACACTCTATATGTGAATGTTGGAGTTAGCTATACAGGGTTGAGGTTGATTCCAAAATATATATAGTTTGAGTTGTGATCAATACTGAGATACGTATACACTAGGTCGTGGATTGATTCAAGATAATATTTATCGATTTATTTCTGTACATCTAACTGTGGACAACTAGTTGTAGGTTACTAACGAGGACAGCTGACTTAATAAACTTAAAACATCAAAATATATTAAAAGTGTTGTAAATATATTTTGAACATACTTTGATATATATGTATATATTGTTATAGGTTCGTGAATCAACCAGTGGCCAAGTCTTACTTCCCGACGAAGTAAAAATCTGTGAAAGTGAGTTATAGTCCCACTTTTAAAATCTAATATTTTTGGGATGAGAATACATGCAGATTTTATAAATGATTTACAAAATAGACACAAGTACGTGAAACTATATTCTATGGTTGAATTATCGAAATCGAATATGCCCCTTTTTATTAAGTCTGGTAATCTAAGAATTAGGGAACAGACACCCTAATTGACGCGAATCCTAAAGATAGATCTATTGGGCCTAACAAACCCCATCCAAAGTACCGGATGCTTTAGTACTTCGAAATTTATATCATATCCGAAGGGTGTCCCGGAATGATGGGGATATTCTTATATATGCATCTTGTTAATGTCGGTTACCAGGTGTTCACCATATGAATGATTTTTATCTCTATGTATGGGATGTGTATTGAAATATGAAATCTTGTGGTCTATTGTTACGATTTGATATATATAGGTTAAACCTATAACTCACCAACATTTTTGTTGACGTTTAAAGCATGTTTATTCTCAGGTGAATACTAAGAGCTTCCGCTGTTGCATACTAAAATAAGGACAAGATTTGGAGTCCATGTTTGTATGATATTGTGTAAAAACTGCATTCAAGAAACTGATTTCGATGTAACATATTTGTATTGTAAACCATTATGTAATGGTCGTGTGTAAACAGGATATTTTAGATTATCATTATTTGATAATCTACATAAAGCTTTTTAAACCTTTATTTATGAAATAAAGGTTATGGTTTGTTTTAAAATGAATGCAGTCTTTGAAAAACGTCTCATATAGAGGTCAAAACCTCGCAACGAAATCAATTAATATGGAACGTTTTTAATCAATAAGAACGGGACATTTCAAAATGTGGTCCTCCACACTGCTCACAACTAATTCGTATTACGTAAATATCTTTAGTCATCTTTTCCATTCGTCTCTCGAAAGCATCTAACTTTGCGGAAATGGAATCAAAGTCATGGCTAGAATCGGCTCTAGCCGCTTTAGATGAATGAAGAATATCTTTTTCTTGGTGCCACTCATGCGAGTGGGAGGCTGTGTTATCAATAATTTTGTGAGCTTCAGTTGCAGTTTTCTTCATAATGGAACCACCAGCTGCTGTGTCGATGTCTTTTCGTGAGCAACATCGCATCCTTGGTAGAATATTTGTACTATTTGATAAGTGTCTAAACCATGTTGAGGACATCCTCTCAACAACTTTCCGAATCTTGTCCACGCCTCATATAATGTTTCATTCGACTTTTACGCGAACATAACAATTTCTCCTGAAGTCTCACGGCTTTAGATGCCGGAAAGAATCTTTTAAGAAATTTCTCAACTAAAACATCCCATGTGTCAATCGCCCCTTCAGGTAACGATTCTAACCAATCTTTGGCTTCTCCCTTTAAAGTCCAGGTAAACAACATGAGATAGATCTGTTCATCCTCAACTTCTCTGATTTTAAATAGAGTACATATCCTATTAAAGGTTTAAAGATGTTCGTTTGGATCTTCTTTTGGTGTACCACTAAATTGGCATTGATTAGTTACCATGTGTAGGATTTGTCCTTTGATTTCATAATCTGGTGCATTAATGTCTGGTTGAGTAATGGCATGACCTTAGCCCGTGCTTGTGGCTCTCATTTGGTCTTCCATACTTAGAGGTTCATGATTTTCCATGATTGAATTTGTTGAATCTGAATCACTAGAGGATTCTGATTTAATGGTTTCTTCCTTGACAATATTTGGATGAGTAATTTGTGGTTCAGGAGGAATGATTAGTGGTTCAAGATCTCTGAATTGTCCCTGAATATCCTCCGGGTTCTCAATTGTGAGGTCGGGTTCAAAAAATGAATTATCGAAAATTTGAATTGGAGTACTTGGTCGACTAGATGATGATTCTATAAAAAAATCAACGGCGACAATGTTGGCTAGATGTCTTGATCGAGTTACAGGTGGTGAACGTATGAAAGGTGGTGAACGTTTTGCTCAGTGCATTCACTGAATATCCTATTAGTTATAAAGATAAAAATTATTAAAGTTATCAAATTAATAGACTTTTCTGATTTTGCCCACGTTTTGAATAGCCAATAGATGCAGCAGGTAGCCAGGACCCTTTAAATCGGAATCCCACAAATAGCCACTAACAAATCCAACTATTACTACGAACCAGAAAATTTTGGATGTCTATCAATTTAACCACTTAAAATAATTTTTCGTCGAAATTTAAAGAAAATAAAGAAAATTCTATGTCCTAAAAACTAGAGCGTAGAAATGAGAAAGAAAAAGAGTGCGTCGAAAAACGTCGAAAAACAAAAAGATCGAAAAATAATAATAAGAAAGTAAAGCGTCGAAACTTAAAAGTCTAAAAACTAAATATTAAAAGTTGCGTCTAAAGGAATTAAAGCTTAAAAGGAATTCTATATCCAAAACGGCAATAACTTAATAAGGCACTAAAATCTATTTAAAACTAAAGCGATAAGTGACGTCGTAAAATTCTAAAGCGTCTAAATCTTAATCTAAAGAAAAAGCACTTAAGAGATTTTACGGCAAAGCCTAAAGATCTAGAAATACTATGGCAAAATACTAAGCTTAAAATTAGTTACAAACGATAAATTACAAATTACGAATTAAAATATTAAAATACACAATTTATAAAAAGATATAAAAATGATAAAATTATTTATTTTTATAAAAATATTATTTTTATATTATTATTTTATAAAAGTATTATTTTATATAGTTAATTAAAACTAATTAAAACTTAAGATATAAAATTAACTAAAACTAAAACTAAATATTATTTAATTAAAACCCTAATTAACTAATTAATTAATAATAATAATTAATAAAACCGTAACCCTAATTCGTCGGTCAAATGTACCAGACCTGTCACATCAACTCATGTGATCGCATGAGTAGAGTGTTATAAATCCATGTGGTTGCATGGTGTTGAATACCAGGCCTGATTTGTTAGGCTGCTACAGTTCTCGGCCTGTTTACTCTTTTTAATTATTTTTTTTCTTGATTTTTAATTTATAAAAATAATATATAAGTAATATTTATTATAAATAAATTTATATTTTTTTAAGAACTAAAAATAATACTTTTATACCTTTATATAAATTATAAAATATATTTTCTTTTCACTTAAACAATTTAAAATATAGAAATATATTTTTCTTTTTTTTTTATGTTTTTATATTTTTGTATTTTTAACAAAATATTTTTACAAAATAAGAAATATTATATTTTTACAAAAATATCTTAAAAACTAATTTTTTTTATATAGCATTTCGCTTTCGTCTTCCCCGGCAGCGGCGCCAAAAATACTTGATGTGTGCGAGGTGTAGTACGAAATAGATTATATTTTACTACGAAATACTATTAAATACGATACAATTTACACAAGTTATTTATTTATTTATAAAATGGATATACCTATACCTTGCTACAACACTTATAGGCAGTGTACCTAATCATAGAGTAGTGTAGTTTTTAGTAAGTCCAGTTCGTTCCACAGGGAGCTGGCTAAGTTTAACGCTATATTTATTTTAAAAACTATATTTGTATAAATAAATATATATATATATATATATATATATATATATATATATATATATATATATATATATATATATATATATATATATATATATAAGTAGTACTTATTATTATTAAAAATGGGGTTTTACCGTTTAATGACCGGTTTGTCGATTTTAGAACTTAAATCACAATTAAAACCTAATGTAAAATATTAAATATAAATATGACTTAATTTAAAGCGTAAAGTAAATGACGATAAAAGTACGATAATTAAAAGTGCTATAATTTAAAGTACGATAAATAAAATGACGATAAATAAAAGTGCGATGAGATATAAAATAAAGGAATTATGCTTATTTAAACTTCCGTAATCATGATGTTTGACGTGTTGATTTTAATTTATTACCATGGGTTAATTGTCCTTTGTCCTGGATTATTCGATACGTCCATCTGGTTTTTGTTCATAATAGTCCATCGGTCATAAATATAAAGTGCGAGTGTCCTGGTCAAATTACCCTTATATCTGAAGTCAAATATTCCAACTAATTGGGGACTTAAACTGTAACAAGGTCTTAATACTTTGTTTAATGCATACACCAGGTTATCGACTGCGTGTAATCCAAGGTTTTAATACTTTATTAACAATTGTACCAATTTTCCTTGTATGTAATTCACCCCTGTTTTAATGAGTCCATTGACTATTAATCCATCCCCGTGTCCGGTCAAATGAACAATTATTAGTACTTATAAATATCCCACCCATCGTATCCGATTGAGTGTATGTGGTTATTTATAGGTACGTTAAATTGTAAATATCTACATTAAATTAACGAACTATCATTCAGTTAAACAAATATAAAGCCCATTAATAGCCCATAGTCCAATTTTCACAAGTGTCGGTCTTTTGTCCAAACCCCAATTATGGTCCAAAGCCCAATAACCCAGTCTTAATATTTAGTCCAACATCACGATTACTTCGGCTTAAATAAACATAATAATAACTTAGCTACGAGACATTAATGTAAAAAGGTTGAACATAACTTACAATGAGTATTAATCGCGTAGTGTTACACGGACAGAGTTTCGACTTACAAACTTAAAAAATTCGCTACTATAACCTTATTATTATTAACTTAATATTAAAATTATAATTAAAATATAAGTATAAATATATATTGAGAGAGTGAGAGAGATCAGTGAATAAGATGTACATAAACTCGGCAGAAAACGTTGCAATTTATAGGACTTTGCCATCTCCTGGGTGCCATGCGATCGCGTGGTTTTTGTTCTTCCAGGCCATGCGATCACATGGCCAGCTGGATCCAGATATTTTCGTTTAGCAAAACGTGGGCTGCTGGTTTATTTTATTATATAATATAATATATATAATTATATATATTATATTATATTCTTGTGCAAAGTTGACTTATAATTTCAAGTCCGTTGAGTCGCGCGTTGATAGTTGGTTCAGGTCTCGGTTCCGGATTTTTGAACGTCCTTTCGTACGATTTAATATCTTGTACTTTGCGTTTTGCGGCTTGTACTCTTGTAATTTTTAGACGTTTCTCATCAATAAATTGAACCACTTGGATTGTATTTTGTACTTTTTAGCGTTTTGGTCGTTTGCGTCTTCAAATCATCGAATCTGTCTTTTGTCTTCACCTTTTATTATTTAAACGATAATCACTTGAAAATAGAACAATTGCAACGAAAAGCTTGTCTTTCTTGAAGGATAATGCTATGAAATATATGTTCTTTTTTAGCATTATCAACAGATTTAATGAGTTAATATCATATTAAGCTCATTTGATTTTCGGCTGGATTAGAAATGTATAATCTCTAAAACATTAAAGATTTCATAATCTTTGAGGAGTATTTCACTAATGTAATCAATACTTCGTTATTCAGTTTTATTGATATTTCCTCAGTAAATCATGTTGGCGCTTATGGAACTCTTGCTAACTTCGCAAGGTACGAATGATATTTTCTGAAAAGTTTCAAGTATATCGAAAATGAAAGTGTAAAATTAAACATGTATTTGAATAATACACTTGATTTATTATGAAATGGAATCTATTAACTCGAAGCAGAGATTATAGTTAACGATTGTTAAGTTATTAAAGAAGGATGTACATCATAGCATATTAATAACATGAACTAACCGAGTAGTTAAGGTTCACACGTAATAGCTTAGTACGAAAAAATTTATTTTGATCTCAAAATTCTTATATATATATATAATATACATATAATTTCTTCAGAGGGAATGAGTTAATACTTCATAACTCGTTGATACGATATACGCGTTGTTGATTAGTGATGATGTTTGCGATGATTATAGATCTGGCAGAGCTTGTGATGTTGTAGATGCTGCTGATGCTGACGGTACTGACGGTACTGGTGATAAAATAGATTTAGCTTGTAAATCGTGCACCATTCCAATCAGGGTTTTATTTCATCATTTCTATTCGCTCACTCATCTGGTTTACAATTAGAACTAGAATAAGTAATCTCTAAAACTTTTAGAACCTACATATTCTCTGCAGAATATTTCTTCGATGAAGTTATGAATCAATACTTCATCGTTTGTTGTTGTTGGTATTCCTTGGTATCTATGGTGCGTATGACGTTGATATTCGAGGTACAGATTGTGATGTTGAGGTGTGGGATGTAGATGTTGTTGGTGGTGGTGGTAATGATACTGTTGGTGTTGATGATGGTGGTACTGTTGATGCCGGTGATGCTGCTGGTGCTTGTAATCTTTGCACCATATTCTCCAAAGCCACTACCCGAGCGCAAAGCTCGTTGACTTCTTCTACTGTACCGAGATGATTGGCGGTTCAGACGGGCGAATGAATAAGATCTAGAATTTGAGATAGTATAGAATCATGACGAGATACTCTGAAAATGAGAGAGAAAATGGTATTACGAACAGGTTCGCCGATAAGTGCTTCAGGTTCTTCGCCAAGAGGTGAATGTGGTTGATGGAAGGGATTACCTTCTTCTTGTCTCCAATGAATAAGTAGGCTACGAACCCATCCCCAATTCATCCAGAATAGGTGATGGCTGATTCATTGATCCATTCCGGTTACACTGCCTTCGGAGTTCAGGTGAATATCCATATCGGAATAGCTGTCGGAGTTTAAGGAATTTGAACTAGATACGGGATCCATCTTGTATAATTAGAGAGATGATTTTTGATATGATATAGATTATAGAATTTAGATTGGTACTCTTCAATACATAATTTACATATGTATATATAATACCAAAATTCCATAAATCACGGAGGAATTTTCGGAAGATGTCAAGCAAAGTTTACAGTAAGATATGCTAAGATATGAATTCGTCTGTACATTAAGTATGCAATAAATGCAGAAAACGTGTCTAGACTTAAGAAAATGATAAACATGTAATTTCTGACAAGAAATGATAAGAAAAACTTGGTAAAAACAGATACGGTCATAGTCCAGACTCACTAATGCATCCTAACAATTACCAGTTAAACACAATAATGCAAATTCTGGTTCCCTATGACCTCAAGCTCTGATTCCAACTGTGATGACCCATCCAAATCCATTTGGACGAATACATCATTCATCGATTTCATAGTGAGATACTGACCTCTACATGATACGTTTTGTAAACATTGCATTCTTTTGAAAAGGCACACCATAAATGAATATCAAATTCTAAGGTTTTCGACATCTGATGATTTCTACATATAGACAATCACCGTAAATAATAGTTTACCATAATACATCCGTTGACAATGCAGTCAAAATAAGATACATGGTGATGATTTTGTGAATGCAAAGTTTTCTCGAATAAAGCATGTATGACTCCATGCACATATCTTGTATAACGTATAAGCAAACAGTGGAAGACTTCTAGTAACCTGAGAATAAACATGCTTAAAAGTGTCAACACAAAGGTTGGTGAGTTCATAGTTTTAATGTTGCGCATAATCTATATATAAAGGTTGATCACAAGATTTCAGTTGTTTCATCCGAAACATTTATCAAAAGATTCTACGAAATTGAGCACCCTGGTACCTAAGCTTTAACGTTATTATAAGTACCCCTGTTTTAACATACATACAACCAACATGTACAATACACGCAATCCAATGTGTACTAACCTCAAATAGCATACGTCTGTTTAATAGTTCAGGCTAGGGTTTCTATACCTGGAACAGACGGGGATGTCAAGCCCTATGGATCCATATACAACTACTCGCGCTGACCAGTTCTTATAACTGGCAGTTACTAGTTACCAAAGCTAAGGGATTTTCGGTTCAAACTCGGTGTAGAATTTAGTATGTACTTGTATCCATTGCGTTTAAAATAAATTGCATGTATTCTCAGCCCAAAAATATAGATTGTAAAAGCAATTAAAAAGGGATCTATAAACTCACCTTAGCAGCACATAAATTCATTCACCAAAATGTGACTGAAACTCGGAATGCAAAGTAATCATAGATCTCAACCTAGAGAACATATGTTGGTCAATAAATGTTTAACAAGCTAGGTCAGGTCATAGTGTATCACAATCCTAATGCTCGAGACCGACATGCAAAAGTTAACAAAAGTCATCTCAAAAGTCAACCTGACCCAATATGATCTTTAAATCTATACATGTTTATTATCATAGTATAAGTCTTGACAATTGAACGAATTTATAGTTTATCAAACTCAAAATATTATTTATTTCAGGAGCTATATTATATTTGAATTATCATGGCAATCGAAAATATTTTATTATTTTACATAGCTTTCCAATACTTGTAAAATCGGATTATAGTGTTTATAAAGCTTTAAAACATGATAAGACAGTCAACTTTGACAATTGTTCAATAAAACGAGACGTGCCTTATATAGAAATTTATTTACTCGACTAATATTATTTGAAAATCCAATTTATCAATCTTATAAACAAGTTGTTTAAATATTAATTGCAGATTCAAAAGCAATTTCAATTCATGTTAATCATAATTCAGTTGACCATATCTTTTAATCCATTCATCGAAATCACGCGATTTCTAAATGAAAAGTTAATAATTTTTCGACAGCTTTCCAAAAACATGTATATCATATACTTTATATCGGCATCATATGTATCAAATTCGTGATTCATCATAAACTATCTAACGACAAAATTAAAGCATACAAGCATGCATAAACATATATATACTCGAGCACTAGACATGGATACACTATTAATATATAAAAGATAAGATATGAATGCTCACATATCAATATTGTGATTCTATATTGTAGGAAAGTACGTAGACGCGACGGAGATGATAAACACTAGATTGAATCATAAGCAATACCCCGAACGATACCCATAACCTCCATAGCTATAACCCATAATTTCCTTAGCTTTATCCCTCTCGAAAAACTCACTTAGAAATCGCTCGCTCATAACCTCGTCGTAGTATTTTATGTATAATACTAATAATATCGCTCCTAATAATACTAATATATTAATAATAATAAGATTAATATTAATAATATTAATATTAATAATAATAATAATAATAATAATATAATTAATAATATATACGATGTAAATATAGATCAGAGAGATAGGTGTGAGTAAACAAGCGAAACTTATATATTTTAGAAATATTTGTTTACTAATATAATATTTAGTTTTTCAAAAACTAATTATATTTCAAAGTATAATTTTAGATCGTTTACATAATAGAGATTATTATATCATATAGCTTTTTCATTTTAAAACTTACCTAAGTATAGTTCATTTATATACTAGCGCTTATTTTAACTTCTTAATGTACTAATTGACATATCTAAATATTAATCGAATCAATAAGCGAGCGTTACAATCGTTTACTTAATTAATTTGAAATCATATATATAATACTCCTTGTGAGTTATTTAAATATCTAATTCTAATAGTTAATGTTATAACTTATTGTATATATTCAAATTAAGTTATTCAAGCAAAACATTTTAATAATTAAATTCTATTGAATCGAAAAACGTTTTCGTACGTTTGAAACTAAATCAATTGAATATTATGAACTTTAGCTTTCCACTAACCTTTGTCTAACTCTCGTTAGTTGACACATTTGTTCTTACTTATAAATCACATTACTATTTATTCCAAATACCGTTAAAAAGAAATGATTTCTCAAATTAATGTGGACCTCGTAACAGAGTCCCGTAATTATATCACAATGTATCTGATAATTCAATCATTTGATATTATCTTTTAATTTGGATAGTTTAATATATCTAATAGATATGAAAACCAATAAGTTCAATGTTCGATATCATACACGAAATACTTTGTTAATGTTTTCAATTAGCATTCATATATATATATATATATATATATATATATATATATATATATATATATATATATATATATATATATATTGTTCGTGAATCATCGAGAACAGTCAAAGGGTAAATGAATACATGAATATAGTTCAAAAGTTTTGAGATTTCAACATTACAGACTTTGCTTATCGTGTCGGAAACAATAAATCATTTAAAGATAAAGTTTAAATTTGGTCAAAAATTTCCGGGTTGTCACAAGGAAGATACACCAAAACAAACTCTTCAGATTTCCACGTAAACTCGGTACCCACGCCGTATCATCCGCAAGACACTTACGGAGATGGAAAACATGAAATGTATTATGAATCCCCGCAAGCTCTTCGGGTAACTCCAAACGGTACGCAACTTCACCAACCCGAGCTAAAATTTTAAAAGGACCAATGAATCGAGGAGCTAACTTCCCCATTTTCGAAAACGAATAATACCTTTCCATGGCGAAACCTTAAGCATCACCATGTCACCCTCTTGGAACTCAATCAATCGCCTACGTTTGTCGGCATACGACTTTTGTCTCTCTTGGGCCGCTTTCAAATGAGTCTGAATCATCTCAATCTTGCTATTTGTCTCCAAAACCAAATCGGTACTCCTGTAAGATCCTGAATTTTTGTGCATCGGAAAATGTCCCTGAAAGTGCCAGTAAATGTGTGCATCAGAAATCGCCACTAAAGGTGAATCTAACACTTATGCATTTTCAGAATTTACATCAGAATCAGAATCTGTCAACCTCAGTCCCTGAACTTTTAAATTGAAGTTGAAAACAGAAATTCGGTTGAAGAGCTGAAGGTGTCGCATTTGGAGCACGTGTATCGCGTTCTGGTTCATCGCAAAACGCGACAGATTAGGTTGAAACGCGATTGGTTGGAAATCCCCCACCTGACCACTTTATCGCGTTTGGGTTGGTGTTGTCGCATCCTGGTTGTCGTGACACGCGACAGGTCATCGCGAAACACGACAAAGTCGCTGAACTGACTAAATTGACCCGTTTTTAAGGGTATCTTTTGGGGTGTTTTGGTCTTTTCACTTTGTGGACGGGTTTTTAGCCTCAAAACTGATCCAAGCTTATACTCAACTCATTTATCACTCATTTATCTCCCACCAAACATCTTAGAGAGAGAGAGGAGAGTTTTAGAGGGAGAAAGCTTTGATTGAGGGAGAAGAAAGGTGAATCGGGTCAAGTCGCGAGAGTTAATGTTTTTCACCTCGTTCACGGCTACATTTTGGTAGTAGTGGTAAGTTCTAACTCCGAAATTCATTATTCAATTTTGATATTCAAATTAGGGTTTGAGCTTGATTTTGTTAGAAACCCTTTAATGGTTGTGAAATGGGTTTGTTATGGTTAGTAGTTGGGTTTTGACCCGTTATTGGTGGGTTAGGGTTTGATGACGATTTTGGTCATGGTTTTGGATGTAAATCACTAGTTTATAAATGTGTTAGTGTATAGATGTTCATAAGAACATGTTAGTTGGTCAAAAATGGTTGTTGACTTTGATTTAGTATCAAACTAAGATTTGAGTCAAGTTTTGGTGAATCAAGTATGTAAATACTTGATTTAAGTGTTAATTGGTGTTTTGGAAGTATAATCACTAGTCGTTAGTGATTTTGGGCGTTTTTGAGACTTAGGTCAAAATGGGTTGACTTTGAGTGGGTCGAATTTAGTAATGACACTAATTTTGGATTAAATGGACGTTAAACACTTTTGTTAAGTATTAAATGATGTTTTTGAAGGTAATTACTCGTGAGAAGTAATTTTGAGTTGAAGTGATATTTTAACATAAGTCAAAGGTAGTCAAATGCAATATGGGTCAATATTGCTCGTGTTGGGGTATTGGTGTATATGGTATTTGAAATGATCACTACTTAAGTAGTAATCTAGTTTCGGGACCTAGGTTGGTCTAATTAGTGTGAAGTGCAATTTGGGTTAACTTGTACATATTAGTGTGGGTTTGAATTACCACCCGAAGTGGTAATCGGATTGAGTTCATTAGGAGATAAATCAGCGGGTCAAACGAGCAAGGTGAGATCTCTCGATTAAAGGATGTGAGTGTTGAGTTCTCTTTTAGAGAATTGTTATTTATGTGTATTGTACCTATATGTGTATTTTAGGTAAGGGTTTGCTCGGTTGCGTTTGGAGGCGATTTACATACATGGCTTGTGTGGACATCTCGAGGTGAGTGGAGTAATTATACGTATGTGTATATGGCGTATTTATTTGTGAATGTTATGGTATGAACCATCGAGCCGGTAGTGCCATAACATGTATGTGATGAGTGTCAAAGTGTGAACCATCGAGCCGGTAGCACTATAAAATGAGGCGTGAACCATCGAGTCGGTAGCGCCGAAGTGTGAACCAAAGAGCCGGTAGCACTATAAAATCATGATGTGAACCATCGAGCCGGTAGCATCAAGTGTGAACACGAGCCGGTAGCACTATAAAACGAAGTGTGAACCATCGAGCCGGTAGCACTATAAAACAAAGTGTGAACCACGAGCAGGTAGCACTATAAAATCATGATGTGAACCATCGAGCCGGTAGCATCAAGTGTGAACCATCGAGCTGGTAGCACTATAAGAGAGTATGACTCAAATGCGTATGATGTGAACCATCGAGCCGGTAGCACCATAGCATTTATGGTTAACCATATGGGGGTTAGTTGATTGTTTAGAATATTATATATATTGTGTTGAGTATATGCTAATGCGGTTTTGTGATATTGTACAACTTGTTAGTATTACGAGTTTGATGACATGCTATTTGAGTTACAAGTTTTGTTTGCGGTATTGTGTAAGTGGTTGCAAGTAAGTAGGTTATATATGTGTATGTATAACTATTGCACTCACTAAGCTTTATGCTTACCCCTCTCGTCGTTTACCTTTTTACAGGTATCCTGTTATGAAGCTAGCTAGTCGTTAGACTAGATGTGTAGGAGCGCTTGGGATCGATGGGGTAGCTATTAGATTTTTGGACGTGGATTGGGGATTTGGGAGTCCTCGGGATTATGCTCTTGGTATCGGGCTGGGTTATTGAGTATTAACCCGTGTTTGTGTAATTGGTATATTATTACAAATGCTTTTGTATTGTGTCATTTATGTACCAAGGGTCATTATAAATTGTTAAACGTGTCGTTATAGTATTAGCTATTGGTTAAAACTATTTGGAATGGTTTATGTAAAGTGGATGTTTAATGGGACCTAACTTATAAAAAAAATGTACTCCGTTTTTGGTTAAACGGATTGGGGTTGTTACAAGTGGTATCAGAGCATAGTCTAAGGGAATTAGGTGACCTTGGAATAGGTGCCTAGTCTTACACTTATTGGCGGTTATGCATTATATGCGGGACTTGTAGGAATGCGGGTCAGACTGAGATTTGAAAGTGCCTAATGTAAGAAGGTGAACCTGGACATTGTTTTAGTGATAGTCACCTAGGTTGTAGGTTGACTTGTTGTTGCGGTGTACTTGTGTACATTTATTATTATATTGTATATAGGTGCATATATACAGATATTTATTTGGTGCGGTGTCCTCGGGACGAATCTATTGGAGAGATTCGAATTTTTGGCGATTTTGAGTGATCAAGTTCGTGGTAAGGACTTTGGTCATTCGGGTACTAGGAGTTATCGCGTGTTATCTTGGGTGAATGTTGCGTCAGTCCGGGTAAAGTACTTTGCGTGACCATGTGAAAATGGTAAGGTTCGCATTTGTAATAGTGACTGATCACCATTATTACAAAAGTGTATCTTGACATCAAGCATGACATGACAAGTACTGAATGGAGGAAACGTGGCATGGTTGGTGTAGAACGGGATGAATTAGGAATCTTTTATTGGTTCCTAGGTTATTGTGGTCTCGAGTGATGTGCTTGTTGTCACATCGGGTTCTTTGTGAGTCGGGAAGCGTTACGGTGGTTTCGATTAGCTAAGGTAAGTGAGCAAACTCACGAGTTTGGTACGTGCTTAGTCGCCCTAAGTAGTAGGTGCACTGTTGAGATTGTTATTGGTTTTAGTTACCCATCGTAACTAGGATGACTGATTTACGTGTACGTGTGTACGACGAGGACTTAAATTCCATAGTGGAATGCGACAAGTCTAATGAATGTAGTTTTGAGTTACACTCGGTAGAGTGTGTGGTTCGAGAATCGTGTTAGGATTCTTGTTGTGAGTCGCCTTGGAATTGGCGAATCGAGGAGTCTTCGGGTCGTTAAACTCATGGGAGTGGGACCCGTATAATGTTGATTGCGTTAGTGTGTTGTGGATTATAGGGTAATATTTCTGATGGAATATCCCTTGTTGTAGTGGTTGTGCCGATGTGCGAAAGGGAGTAAGGCTTGGTGTTCTCGAGCATTTCTTTATTGTTAGATTAAAGGTTTCTTTAGGCTATATCGTTTGGCCTTGTGGAAATTGTGGGTAGCGTGTGATCGCTAGAAACTTTCGAAGACAATAAACTGTAAGTTTTTTGGGTAGGTATGACTGCGGGACATTATTGTAGAGTGATGGGCAACATCGAGTGTATGGAACCCAAAGATCGAGTTTCTAAATTTCGGTAGATTGTAGTGGGAGTCTTCATGACACTGCGTCAGGTGCCCCTTTATACCTGCAAAGTGTGATGTTCAACTTCGGTGGTGGTGTGATCACTTTATGCTTAGAGTGACCATGAGATGCCCTTGAAAGCAACGGAGATTTCAATAGTGATCGATGTGTGATAGTAATTCGACGGTTGCGAAAGTCAAAGTTTAAGAGCATTGCAGAAATACTTGTTATGAAGTGAGGGATGAGCAAATCTTGTTGCTCTTATATGATAGATGAGTAAGGATGACCGATGAGCGGTTGACGGACTTAATGGTGGATTAGGTTGAGGGTTATAATGAAGCGTTGATATTGCGGTCGATGCAATTATTGTGTCGAATTGGTCACTCTTCCCCATGAGAGTGAGCAATTGTTGATAAAGGTTCGTTGCATAGAAGGTCGGGTGATCTCGACTGTGATGCACGACTGATAAAGTGGAGTGGCATATGCCTGGTCATAGAGGCGTATGTGGGACTTTGGTGGAGTTCGCTTTGCGAACGATGAAGAACTATTAATTGTGATTTGTAGTATGAAGGTGCGATTTCGTTGCATGTATGACGCCTCGAGTGATTGTGCATGTCGGCTCTGAGAGCCTATAGTGAGTTTGCGGTGATTCGGTGTTTATAATCAGTGTTAAGAATGATCATGTGTGTTGTGGAATGGCAGTTCCGCGGGATGTTATCATCTTGGCGGTGAGAATGGGGAGATAAATCCTAAGTGGGGGAGTTTTACTGCCGCCCGAGGAAAACTCCAGTGGTGTTATGTATAGTGAAATGTCGGAGTGTACCGTGCTAAGCCTCAATAGGTATTCGGAGTCCCTAAAGAGGAAGAGTGACGGGTTGTTGATGTCGACTCGAGATCGTTCATTACGATTATGAGTTACAATTCCAGAATGTTATGCTGGAAAATTGTGATGATGGGAACGAAGGAAGTGTAAGTCTTCTTATGTAAGGTGGTCGTGAAGTACCATTGTGCGGTGTGGGACCAAATGTGAAGTTTGAAATCTCAGAGAGTGAGAGAATGAAATTGTCGTTGCGAGTGCTCTCGTGATGAAAATTTGGGTTGGTGTGAAACTCGGATCGTACTGTTGAGGGAGTAAGAGTTTGATATCGGGGTGAATACTGTATTCTTCCCTATCGGAAAACGTGATCGTGGGGTTTGTCAGTGGAGTATTCCACTTTATGGACGATTGTGAGGCGAAAAGTGTCGATTCCGATTGTCTCACGTAGAGACACCCGGATGTTGTTTAGTTGCGAGAGTGTGTACCCCAGTGATGTGACCCGTAGGTTGCATTGGAATGTCGTGGTCATCCTTAATGGACGGTCTAGGTAGGAGGATTCACCCGGCGTTGGCGAATATTTTGTGGGTCGTGTGGCGAATTGCGAATTTGTTGTGAAAATAATTTGTTGTTGACAGGATTCTAGTACTCGAATAGTTTTCATACTAGTACTAGGGGGCCGTCTTGTGTGAGTGTGTAGTAGGGTTTGGAGGAGTAACCATGTGTCGAGTGTTGACGTATTGTTTAGCACGTGGTGTATTATTGTCATCCTGGATTAATCTAGAGACTGATGGTCATGTGCATATTGATTGATCGGAAAGTTTGTGTCCTTAGTGTGATTATTTGGTGATACTGAAATTTCCTTGTTGAAGGAATGACCGGGGATGGAGACGAGGAAGTTGGTTCTTGATTCAGAGAACATTCGTGATTGACCGGTTGAGTGATGTGTTTATGAACCGATGGAGTATGAAGTTTTAATGAGGCATGAATCCTTCTCGATTTGGATTAATGCAAGGCTTGGTTCACGGCATAGTGGACCTAGTAGATCACGTTAGGTGATATAATTATGGATGTAGCTTTTTGCGAGTTATAGCCGAGAGAATTTGAAGGAATATATGGTGTTTTTCCGTATTTCCTAAGTGTGTATTTGGACGTCGAGCATATAAGATACCGTTTGTTGCGGTAATGCACGCCAGTGATTATTAGCGTGTAGTGAGATATTCGGGTTAATGGAAAATTGTTATGAACGTCTGATAATGCTAAAAACGAACATATATTTCATAGCATTATTCCTCAAGAAAGACAAGCTTTTAGTTGCAAATTGTTCTATTTACAAGAGATATTCGTTTAAATAATAAAAGGTGAAGACAAAAGACAGATTCGACGAATTGAAGACGCAAACGACCAAAAAGCTCAAAAGAACAAAAGACAATCAAAAAGGTTCCAATTATTGATAAGAAACGTCTCGAAATTACAAAAGTACAAGATTCAAAACGCAAAGTACAAGATATTAAATTGTACGCGAGGACGTTCGAAAATCCGGAACCGGGACCAGAGTCAACTCTTAACGCTCGACGCAACCGACTAAAAATTACAAGTTAACTATGTATATAAATATAATATAATATATAATTAATTATATTAATTATATATATATTATATATATATAATAAAAACCGTCGGCAGAGAAAACTCCAAGGACTGAGCTGTAATTTCTATCTCCGCGACTCGCGGAGTTTGAAGAGGCTTTTGCCGCGAGTCGCGGAGCCCCAAAAATCAAGTCTGGCTATAAAGCAAACCGAATTCTGATCAAATTTCATATCTTATTTCTCTATCTCTCTCAATATATACGATATATATATATATAATTTATATTTTAATTTTAATTTTAAATCCTAATAATAAGGGTATGTTAGCGAATGTTGTAAGGGTGTAAGTCGAAATTCTGTCCGTGTAACGCTACGCTATTTTTAATCATTGTAAGTTATGTTCAACCTTTTTATATTAATGTCTCGTAGCTAAGTTATTATTATGCTTGTTTAAAACGAAGTAATCATGATGTTGGGCTAATTACTAAAATTGGGTAATTGGGCTTTGTACCATAATTGGGGTTTGGACAAAAGAACGACACTTGTGGAAATTAGACTATGGGCTATTAATGGGCTTTATATTTGTTTAACTAAATGAAAGTTTGTTAATGTTAATATAAAGATTTACAATTGGGCGTCCCTATAAATTACCATATACACTCGATCGGACACGATGGGCGGGGTATTTATATGTACGAATAATCGTTCATTTAACCGGACACGGGAATGGATTAATAGCCACTAGAATAATTAAAACAGGGGTGAAATTACATCCAAGGGTAATTGGTGTAATTGTTAACAAAGTAGTAAAACCTTGGTTTACACGCAGTCGATAACCTGGTGTATTCATTAAACAAAGTATTAAAACCTTGTTACAATTCGAATCCCCAATTAGTTGGAATATTTAACTTCGGGTATAATAATAATTTGACAAGGACACTTGCAATTTATATTTATGACTGATGGACTGTTATGGACAAAAACCAGACGGACATATTAAATAATCCAGGACAAAGGACAATTAACCCATGGGCATAAAACTAAAGTCAACACGTCAAACATCATGATTACGGAAGTTTAAATAAGCATAATTCTTTTATTTCATATTTAATTTCCTTTATTTTATATTTAATTGCACTTCTAATTATCGCACTTTTATTTATTGTTATTTAATTGCACTTTTAATTATCGTACTTTTTAATTATCGCAATTTTATTTTATCGCATTTTTCTTATTCGCAATTTCATTATCGTTATTTACTTTACGCTTTAATTTAAGTCTTGTATTTATTTTATATTTTACATTAGGTTTTAACTTCGACTAAAGTTTTAAAAACGACAAACCGGTCATTAAACGGTAAAAAAACCCCCCTTTATAATAATAATATTACTTATATCTATATTTGTATTTTTAATAAAAGTAACTAATATAGCGTTGAGCTTTGTTTAAAGATTTCCCTGTGGAACGAACCGGACTTACTAAAAACTACACTACTGTACGATTAGGTACACTGCCTATAAGTGTTGTAGCAAGGTTTAAGTATATCCATTCTATAAATAAATAAATATCTTGTGTAAAATTGTATCATATTTAATAGTATTTTTCTGCTAAAATTAATAACTATTTTATATACACCTCGCATGACATCAAGTATTTTTGGCGCCGCTGCCGGGGAACTATCTTAAAAGCCGGAAGCGCAACGCTAATATAAAAAAAAAAAGATTTTTAGTTACTTTTATTAAAAGTCGTTTTTGTAAAAATACGTTTTAATTATTCAAAAATATAAAAAGAAAAAACAAAAATATAAGTATTTTTAAGATTTTGTTAAATATTTAAGTTTTATAAGTTTCTTTATTTCTATTTTAGTTTATAAAAATATAAGTTTTATTTTAAAATCTTTTATTTATTTAAAAAACAGAAAACATAAAATAAAAAAAAATAAAAAAATAAAGAAAACGCGTAAAATTTCAAAGCTGTCAACAGAATTTCTGAACCCCGCGACTCGCGGGGTTTTCTTCATTAATTGCCGCGACTCGCGGAGACCATCTGACACGCGCACAGGAAGCCCTAAAACTGCATTAATTACGGTTAATATTAATTATTATTATTATTATTTTAAACCTAATTATTATTATTATTATTATTAGTTTTATTTTTAATTTTACTTTTTATTTAATTTAATGTATTTAGTATAAATTAGTTTAATAAAATTGTAAAATTAGTAGTTTTATTAAATAAATAATATAAAAATAATATTTTTATAAAAATTGTACTTTTTACAACTTTTTGTATATTTTTATATTTTGTACCTTTTTAATCATTGTAGCGTAATATTTGTATTTTTAGCTCATAATTAATTTTAAACTTAGTTTTTGCTATAGTTATTTTTACTCCTAGATTTTTAGGCTTTGCCGTAGAATTCCTTAAGTGCTTTTTCTTTAGACTAAGATTTAGGTGCTTTAGAATTTTGCGACGCCTTTTTAAGTTTTAGTTTCTTTTTAAGTTATTTCCATTTGGGATTTAGTTTTTTTTTTACTGTAAGCTTTAATATTTTTAGACCTTTTACTATGTACCAATTATCATTCCAATTAGTAATTTCAATTTGCGATTATAATTTTAAGTTAGTTGTAGTAATAAGGTTAGGTTAGTAAAGTATTTTTAAGTTTTGATAAGTTTCTTTTATTTTTCCGTCACCTTTTATTTTTCAACCATTTTTTCTTTTTCAACCTTTTGCGACGAACTCTTTTTCTCTCTTATTTCTCGCCATTCTAGTTTTTAGGACTTAGAATTTTTTCTACTTCTTATCTAAATTTCTTAAAATTACGAAAATTTATTTTAAGTGGTTAAATTGATAGACATCAAAATTTTCTGGTTCGTAGTAATAGTTGGATTTGTACGTGGACCGGGTTATTGGAGCCAAACAGTCCTCAATTATATTGAGACCAAACGAATCCTGCCCCTCTGCTGCATCTTTTGGCTATTCGAAACGTGGGCAAAATCAGAAAAGTCTATTGATTAGATAACTTATTATAATTTTTCTTTCCTTTTAAAAACTAATAGGATATTCAGTGAATGCACCGAGCAAGACGTTCATCACCTTTTGTACGTTCACCACCTGTAACTCGATCAAGACATCGTTTAACAAATATAACCGCCGTTGATTTTTCTTTAGAATCGTCATCCAGTAGACCAAGTACTTCAGTTCAAATTTCTGATAATCCATTTTTTGAACCCGACCTCAAAATTGAGAATCCAGAAAATATTCAGGAACGGTTCGTAGATCCTGAACCATTAAACTTTCCTCCGGAGCCACCAATTATTCAAACAGAGATTGTTGAAGAACGAACTATTAAAACAGAATCATCTATTGATACCGATTCAACAAATTCAATTATGGAGAATCTGGAACCTTTAAGTATGGAAGACCGAATGAGAGCTAAACGCACTGGCCAAGGTCACGCAATTACTCATCCAGACATTAATGCGCCAGATTATGAAATCAAAGGACAAATTCTACACATGGTGACTAATCAATGTCAATTTAGTGGTGCGCCGAAGGAAGATCCAAATGAACATCTACGTACCTTTAATAGGATATGCACACTATTTAAAATCCGAGAAGTGGAGGATGAACAGATATATCTCATGTTATTTCCCTGGACTTTAAAGGGAGAAGCCAAAGATTGGTTGGAATCGTTACCTGAAGGAGCGATTGATACATGGGACGTTTTAGTTGACAAATTTCTTAAACAATTCTTTCCTGCATCTAAAGCCGTAAGACTTCAAGCAGAAATTGTTACGTTCACACAGAATCCAAATGAAACTCTATATGAGGCGTGGACAAGATATGGAAAGTTGTTAAGAGGATGTCCGCAACATGGTTTAGACACCTGTCAAATAGTACAAATATTCTACCGAGGATGCGACATCACTACAAGAAAAGACATAGATATAGCAGCTGGTGGTTCTATTATGAAGAAAACCGAAACTGATGCTTACAAAATTATTGATAACACTGCTTCCCACTCACATGAGTGGCACCAAGAAAAAGATATCATTAGATCATCTAAAGCAGCTAGAGCCGATTCTAGCCATGACTTAGATTCCATTTCGGCAAAGATAGATGCTTTCGAGAGACGAATGGAAAAGATGACTAAAGATATTCATGCTATACGAATTAGTTGTGAGCAGTGTGGAGGACCACATTTGACAAAAGATTGTCTCAGTATTGAATTAACAATGGAACAAAGAGAGAATATTTCATACATAAACCAAAGGCCTGGAAATAATTATCAGAATAATTATCAACCGCCAAGACCGATTTACAATCAAAACCAGAATTATAACCGAAATATTCCATACAACAACCAACAAGGTCCTAGCAATCAACAAGTATCCAATAATACTTACAATCAGCAAAGACCTAATTTTCAAAACAAACCACCACAACAAACCGATGATAAAAAGCCGAATTTAGAAGATATGATGACGAAGCTAGTTGAAACTCAAACGCAGTTTTTCACATCTCAAAAACAAACCAATGAACAAAATGCTCAAGCATTTAGAAATCAACAAGCTTCTATTCAAAATCTGGAACAAGAAGTAAGTAACCTAGCAAGGTTAATAGGTGAAAGAAAACCGGGAAGTTTACCGAGTGATACAAATGCTAACCCCCGGAATGAAACAGCTAAAGCCATTACCACAAGAAGTGGTACAACACTTAAACCACCTGAAATACCTGTAACTTCTGATGAAACTATTCCTACTCCACAAGAACCACAACCTGATCAAGATAAGGAAAAAGAACCGGTAGTTGAAAAGGTTAATGAAGATAACACAGTTAAGAATAAACCTTATATTAAACCATACCAACCACCACTTCCTTATCCGAGTAAAATGAAGAAAGAAAAACTTGAAGACGAGCAATCCAAATTCTTGGATATGTTTAAACAGATAAATGTAAATCTTCCTTTCATTGATGTGATTTCAGGAATGCCTAGATATGCTAAATTCTTGAAAGATCTAATCACGAATAGAAAGAAAATGGAAGAACTCTCGGCTGTTACTATGAATGCTAATTGTTCAGCAGTGCTGTTGAATAAGATACCAGAAAAATTATCTGATCCAGGAAGTTTCACAATTCCATGTTTTCTGGGTAGTCTTAGTTCAATAGAAGCATTGGCAGACTTAGGTGCTAGTATAAATCTAATGCCGTATTCACTATACGCTAAACTAGACCTTGGAGAATTGAAACCAACCAGAATAAGCATACAGCTAGCCGATAGATCAATAAAATATCCTAGAGGGATAATGGAGAACATGCTAGTTAAAGTTGGTACTTTAGTATTTCCAGTAGATTTTGTTGTTTTGGACATGGAAGAAGATTCTCAAGTTCCTCTCATATTAGGAAGACCATTCTTAAACACGGCTAAAGCAATGATAGACGTGTTCGGTAAGAAACTGACCCTAAGTATAGAGGATGAGAGTGTTACCTTTTCAGTGGATAGAGCAATGCAACAACCACAATTTGCAGATGATACATGTTATTATATTCAAACTATAGATGCACATGCAGAATTATTAGAAGAATTTCCAGAATTACAAGGAACAGGAGAATGTTCTTTAGGAGAAGGTAATGAACCAATTGATGAAGCTGAAATGTTAGCTACACTTATAGCTAATGGATATGAACCAACAACAGAAGAAATTCAAATGCTAAAAGAAGAAGACAGATATCGATATAAATCATCGATAGAAGAACCTCCGAAATTAGAGTTAAAGCCACTTCCAAACCATTTGGAATACGCTTATTTACATGGTGAATCTGAATTACCTGTAATAATATCGTCTTCTCTTACTGAAAATGAGAAATCACAGCTCATTTCTGTGTTGAAAGCTCATAAACCAGCCATTGCATGGAAGATTCATGATATTAAAGGAATAAGTCCTTCGTATTGCACACATAAAATCCTTATGGAAGAAGGTCATAAAACGTATGTGCAACGCCAACGAAGACTAAATCCTAATATGCAAGATGTAGTTAAGAAAGAGATTATTAAACTGCTAGATGCAGGTTTGATATATCCAATTTCTGATAGTCCATGGGTAAGCCCAGTTCAATGCGTGCCTAAGAAGGGTGGCATGACTGTCATCACAAATGAGAAAAATGAGCTTATTCCTACTAGGACTGTAACAGGATGGCGTGTATGTATTGATTATAGAAAATTAAATGACGCCACCAGAAAAGATCACTTTCCCTTACCTTTCATAGATCAAATGTTGGAAAGATTAGCCGGAAATAGTTACTATTGTTTTCTAGATGGATTTTCCGGATATTTTCAAATTCCAATAGCACCCGAGGACCAAGAGAAAACCACATTTACGTGCCCTTATGGTACTTTTGCTTACAAACGCATGCCATTTGGACTTTGTAACGCCCCTGCAACCTTTCAAAGGTGTATGATGGCGATTTTTCATGACATGATAGAAGAATGCATGGAAGTTTTCATGGATGACTTTTCAGTCTTCGGTGATACATTTAAATCATGTCTAGTTAATCTGGAACGAATGCTAATTAGATGCGAAAAATCAAATCTAGTACTTAATTGGGAGAAATGCCATTTCATGGTTAAAGAAGGCATCGTTCTTGGACATAAAATTTCAAAAGAAGGAATTAAAGTGGATAGAGATAAAGTAGATGTAATTGCTAAACTTCCACATCCCACAAATGTTAGAGGAGTTAGGAGTTTTCTAGGGCATGCCGGTTTTTACCGACGTTTCATAAAAGATTTTTCTAAAATTGCCACTCCTATGAATAAACTCCTAGAAAAGGATGCTCCATTCATCTTTTCAGATGAGTGTATCAAATCTTTTAATATTCTTAAAGAGAAACTCACTAATGCACCGATCATGATAACACCAAATTGGAATCTACCATTTGAACTAATGTGCGATGCAAGTGATTTTGCAATGGGAGCCGTTTTAGGACAAAGGATTGAAAAACGATTTCAACCTATATATTATGCTAGTAAGACATTACAAGGAGCACAAACGAACTATACAACTACTGAAAAAGAACTCCTTGCTATTGTCTTTGCTTTTGATAAATTTCGATCATATCTCGTTCTAGCAAAAACGGTGGTCTATACCGACCATTCTGCTCTTAGATACTTATTTTCAAAACAAGATGCTAAACCAAGATTAATCCGTTGGATCTTACTCTTACAAGAGTTTGATATTGAAATCCGAGATAAAAAAGGAGCAGAAAATCTCGCCGCTGATCATCTTTCTCGTCTTGAAAATCCCGAATTAGAAGTTCTAAATGAATCGGCCATACAAGACAACTTTCCTGATGAATATCTATTGAAGATAGATTATAAAGAAATCCCATGGTTTGCAGACTATGCAAACTACTTAGTTTGTGGATTCCTTGAAAAAGGATTATCGTACCAAAGACGAAAGAAATTCTTCAGTGATATAAAACACTATTTCTGGGAAGATCCACATTTGTTTAAAAGTTGTCCCGATGGAATAATACGCCGATGTGTATTTGGAGATGAAGCTAGTAAAATTTTAAACCATTGTCACACAGGACCAACAGGAGGGCATTATGGGCCTCAACTAACAGCAAGAAAAGTTTATGAAGCTGGATTCTATTGGCCTACAATTTACAAAGACGCACACCTTCTTTGCAAATCCTGTGATGCATGTCAAAGGGCCGGAAAAATAAGTCAACGTGATGAAATGCCACAAAATGTCATCCAAGTATGTGAAGTATTTGACATTTGGGGTATTGACTTTATGGGTCCATTTCCAAAATCTCATAATAATCTATATATACTCGTAGCCATTGATTATGTATCTAAATGGGCGGAAGCACAAGCTCTCCCAACTAACGATGCACGAGTTGTAGTCAACTTTTTAAAACGTCTTTTTGCAAGGTTTGGAACACCGAAAGCTTTAATAAGTGATCGGGGTACTCATTTCTGTAATAATCAACTTGAGAAAGTTCTTAAAAGATATGGAGTAACTCATAAAATCTCCACCGCATATCATCCACAAACAAGTGGACAAGTTGAAAATACCAACCGAGCTTTAAAACGTATTCTAGAGAAAACCGTAGGATCAAATCCGAAGGAATGGTCCATTAAATTGGAGGATGCACTCTGGGCTTTTAGAACAGCCTACAAAACTCCAATTGGAACCACACCTTTTAGACTTGTTTATGGAAAAGCATGTCATCTCCCAGTAGAAATCGAACACAAAGCATTTTGGGCTTTGAAGACATGTAATCTTGATTTACATGTAGCCGGACGTCTACGATTAAGTCAACTAAACGAATTAGAAGAATTAAGACATGAAGCATACGAGAATTCGTTAATCTATAAAGAAAGAACGAAGAAATGGCATGATAAAAGAATCAGAAGATCAAAAGAATTTAAAGAAGGAGACAGAGTTCTTCTTTTCAATTCACGATTCAAGCTATTTCCTGGAAAATTGAAATCAAGATGGTCTGGACCATTCATAGTCAAAAGAGTTTTCCCATACGGAACGATAGAATTAATAAATTCAAATGGGATTGAATTTAAAGTTAATGGTCACAGATTTAAACATTACATACATGGTCCGATGGAAGTCGACAACGAAGTTAATCACAATTTCGACACCACAGCTAACTAAGTGTGGGGAGAATCAAGTCTTTAAAGGATAACATGTATTTCTGTTAGAGTTAGATTGTCTGTTTTCGTGTAGTTCTCGAAAATGGAACACGAATGGTCTTTCCCTAGCAGACCCTAAAGAACTAGTCTTCTCCCCCCATTCTGAATTTTTATTTTTTTAGGTTTTTACAAAATGAAGACTGCCTGTGAATTAAACCATAGCCTAATGCTACACGCTTTGATCACTAAAAGAAATAATGATATACTACCGAGTGAATTAGTATCAGTAATCAGAGAAAGAATGGACGGAGTTAGAAAAGGATCAAGATGCGAAGATAATAAGTTACAATTTGGTAAAGGAAAATCAAAATCCGCAGCGAAAAGAAGAGCACGACACCTAGAAAGATGTCACAAATGTGGAAAATGGTCACATGGAGGTAAATGTTCAAATAATCAAACCTATTCAAATACCGAATTTGTTACTTTATGCAGAGACGGACCGTTCATATGTTTAGAAGAAAAGACAATGAATGCTCGAGGTTACGCCTATGCAGCCATGGAAAACCAATTAAACCGACTATCTTATGAATATAATAGATCATATAACTAAGAAATCTATTTCACAGGTATGTCTGTACAGTTTTTATTTTTATTTTTATTTTTAACCTTTTGATAATAAACGCTAATTTGTTCGCTAAAAAGTATTAAATTGGTATTAAATAAAATTAGGTTTGGCGACCGAAATTATTGATATCATTCAAAAATTTATTACATCACTGCGAAATTTAACGTTTATTCTTAAGGTATAAATATCTTTAATCAATCAACCCAAAATATTTCAAAAATTCGTCATGAGTTAAATTAGGTCTTGAAACCGAAATTACTTTACCGAAAAGAGGGGCGCATATTTTTGATAATATTTGATTGATTAAAGTGGGATAAAAAGCCAAAAAGATTTTTTTTATTTTTACCATGTTTTTAAAATTAATATTTAAATCTTAAATTAATATTGTAAACTTTGTAAAAACAATATATTTAAAATTGTAAATATTTAAAAAATTAATATAAGTTTGGTATGAATTTTTAAAATATAAATTTTTAATTTTATGCATTTCAAATTTTAAGTTTGGTGTGAATTTTTGATTTTTTTTATTAATTTTGAATTTTATATTTATGTTGTGTGAATTTAAAAACAAAAATTTACTTTATCTCATTAAGTTAAGAATATGATTTTTAAAATTCGTCGTAAGTTGAAGACTAGGTCTTTGAACCGAAATTGCTTTACCCGAGGGAGGGACGAGAACTTTTATTATCATTATTTTTAATCTTATTGATTTAAAGTATGCCAAAAAAATTAAAAAACCCAAAAATCTTAGCTTTTAAAACAATCGCTACTAAAAGACAAATTTTAAAATTTTGTCGAGGGACGGACTAGGACATCGATCCGAAACGACCTCGTCCTAAATAACAAGGGAAACAAAATTTTAAAATTAATTTCTTAATTGTTTTCAAAAGTTAATTATTATAAATAAAAAAAAAAAAAAAAAAATACCAAACTCCGCGACTCGCGGAGTTTGGAGCTTAAACCTCCGCGACTCGCGGAGGGACCAAAAATCATAAAAAAAAATAAAATGAGCTGCACGATCAGTTCACTTCCCCCACACTCCACACCCGAAAAACACTGCGAAATAGCTGCGAAAATACACCCAAAAACACCCCAAAAATCTCAATTTTTAACCGTTAATCACCAAATTTTTTGCTAAAATCATGTTAAGAAGGATGCTATCTAAGAATTTCTCAAGAAAAACGGTAAATTTCTACACCTAAACACCATTTAATTCGAAATTTGGTGTTCTTGAGCTATTTTTCCTCAATTTGATTTTGATGCTTTTTAGTGTAATTAGACTTAAATTGTTTATGTATTATGCTTGTATAACCTAGATTGATGCTGTTTAACATGATTAGAAGCCTTAAACTTCAAATTTTGAATAATCTAGGGTTTGTGTTCTTGAGCAATTTGGGGCTTTTTGATATAAACAGGTTATGGCCGATTTTTGTCATGAATTGTTGCTAAATTGAGTAGTGTAACATGTCTAGGTAGTTAAATGATCCAAACTTTGAGCCTAAACATGATTTTGAGAATTAAAGTGGACTTTTTCAAGTCCAAAATTCATGAACTTGATTTTTGAAAGATAATGCCATTTGAGACTTGTTTAATTGCTAGTAATGATTATTTTGACATGTTATTTGAGTTGAATGCTTATGAACTTGGCGAAAATTTTCGTATATGCTTATTTGAAAAAGTGTAGATTTGATAAAAATGTGAAAATAAGCTTAAGTTTGATATAAATTGATAATGTCATTGTAATTATTTTGATTGATGATTTTGCTGACACTAATGCATATTTGGATGCACAAAATTTGTGTTTGATGTGTTTTGCAGAATGAAAGGGGTGAATCTTCATCCCAAGCCCGCCATGCTCCTGCTGAGAATTTGGACCAACAGGAGGTAGATAACTACTACAAGCAGGATGTACCTCATCCAGTCATGACCTTTTCAGATATGCACTTGGAACAGTTGCACCCGAACCTGAGATTTGACAGACTTTGGATAGATTATCCAAAATATCAACGGGGTTTGCATACTCTTCACTCTAAGGTTGTTGAGGTACCGAGGGTCATAGAATGGGGACCCTTAGAAGCTGTAGAATTGGCCGGGCCAATTAGGGAATTACTTGTACAAAGGTATGGTAATTCTTCTTTTAATGACTGGATATGTTTATTCACCATACGCAGACCTGTATATAAAGTATGGTGTGAAGAGTTGTTATGTAGTATAGAGTTGAATGATCGGGTAGCTAGTTTAACCGATCGTTCTTTTATTAGATTTTTGTTAGGCGGTTCGATGCGCCACATGTCTCTACTGGACATGGCTCAGGCTTTACGTATATATACGCCTGAGGAGTTAGCGTCTGCCGATTGTAGAGGATTGATACTAAACGGTAGAAAAATAGATGAGAATTTTGATACACACGGTGTGTGGAGTCAAATGACAAGCCATCACCGTTTCAAAGGGGGAAACTACTCTTATTTGGATATAGATAGAGCCGAATTAAGAGTAATACATAGGTTTTTAGCTAATTCGATTACACAAAGGGGTAAAAACAAAGAAAAGGTAAATGAACAAGATTTGTTTTACCATATGTGTATTCGAGACCCACACAGCGCTGTAAGTATACCATATTGTGTGGGTTATTATTTATCAGCTATGGTTCGGGGGATGCGTCCACATAGCATAATAGGAGGTGGTATTTTTATTACTTTGATTGGTGAATATCTCGGTGTGGATATAAGTCGGGGGGGATTATTACTAGAAGAGCCGGAACCCCGCGACACTATAGGTTTAAATGTATACCATGGTGCGAAAGTTTTGAAGCGGCGAAATAACGCCGCAGTACGATACCATGGTAGACATCCACAGGTGGAGAGAAACCAGGAACAAGGTAATGTAGGAGGGGGGAATGAGATGCAAGAAACGCATAGGTTTATAGCTTCTCAGGAATACGAAAATGCTAGACAGAGAGCATTTGAAGATTGGCAAGTTCATCAGAACCAGATCATAGCGCATTGCCAACATATAGGTAGAAACTATATTCCTACACCGAAACCCGTCTTCCCTCCTTGGTCGATAGAGATGCAGCCACCATATCCTACGTATGACCCTGCCGAAGCATTCTATAGCACTTATGGTTATGCCTGGAACCCCTATTGGTACCAATATCATCCTTAGTTTACTTATTATTTTTTATTATTTTGTAATTTGTAATTATTGATACATTTAATATTTTTGTTAATATTGTAATCATTTTTATAATTATCTAACTTTTATTCTTAGATTTTAATAATTTTTGAATGTGGGGTAATAAACCAAACTTCAAAAATATGTATATATGTTTGCAGTTTATCTTATGTACACAACAGGGTAAAACAACGCATTTTCAAAGACTGGCATTAAGTTCAGCAAAAGCAACTAATTTTGACGACAAGATGCAAAATATATGTGAAATAACAACAAGACGGAATGAACAAATGATGTGCACCATTTATCATTCAGCAAACAAACGCCAATATATTTGGAAACTTTGGTAAAAATTTAATCATTTTCACACAAATCACCCTCAATAATTTAAATTGTTACTGATTTCTTGCAAATGAGGGCATTGCAAGATCTTAAGTGTGGGAAGGGGTTAAATTCTTTCGGATTTTAAAATTTTTATATTAAACACTTGGTTACCATTAAAAATACTAGTAAAGCAGTAGTTGTATTAGAATCTAGTGCTCTCTGATAAAAAAGAACAGCCCTAGTCTTATATACTGACTACCCAATTCTAGTAAAATTTTTCAAAATTTTCAATTAAATGAATTCAAATCATGTTTATACATATTTATGAACGATAAAACTAGGTTTTAACACCGAAATTATTGTTACCTCGGAAAGGACATAAATTGAGAAACAAACTAAAATGTTAAAATTCATTTAAAATGGAATAGAGGACGATAAAAAGAAAAATAAAAAGCCAAGTGTGGGAAAATTTACCAAGTTATTTTAAACATATGTCACATATATTTGTAACAAATAACTGAAAATACTTTTGCTTTGGACTAAACTAAACTGTTTTACCCAATGAAAGAAAAGAAGAGATGGATCTACATGATGAATCAATTCCATCATTAAAAGGAAGTAAAGTCTTCCGAAAAAGAAACGCGCTTCTTGATTTAGGTCATGAAGTTGTCGTCCAGACCAGCTGTAGGTTGACGAAAAATCTAGAAAAGTCATCACTAAAATCAGCAGGAAATCCACGGACCTCAGCATTAAACAGGGTTGCCATGTGGTCAGATTTATCCTAACCATGAGAAGGATTTATCTCGTACAATGGGGGGGCACCATGCAAATTAGCTGGATAAGACTAATGAATCAGATCCCCAGAAAGGATAATCTCCTTAAAGATTAAAAATCAGCTTTTAAGACTGATATTACTCAATCCTAGAGATTGACCTTAAAGATTGAGAATTACAAACTCATGGAATTCGATGATATCTAAACTCGAGCTTGAACGAGAAAATATTTTGATCAAAATTACAAACCGATTTGTTTTCTGAAAACCCTATTTTCAATGCGTTCATTACCATTGAACGTAAAATCCTAGGAATTCACCTGGAATTCATTAGGTCACCTGAACTAAATCGGGTGTCAACCGTAAGAACGGTGGTTGCATAGTGGTCAAAGACAGGACCTTGTGCCATACCGAAAAATTATAAGGGTGAGCTTTACTATTGCTCCTACCAAGGATAGTAATTGCGTCCGACACGTTATAGACCATAATCAAAAGCATGTCACGGGACATTGCCTTAAACAGTTGCTTGTTCAACGCTTTCCTTTACAACCGGACGGTAGTTTGCCGAAAGGTAATATACGGGACAAGTAAACTGGACGTGTTGCTTTCCAAATACAAGGTTAGCAAGTGGATGACACAAAAACGCAAGTTTTGAGCTAAAATTTTCAAATCTGAAACCCACCCACAAAAATATTTTGCAAACACCGGTAAAGGGTTATTCCGGAAAACTTATCTAGGGTAAAAACTAGATTTCAAAAGATCAAATGTTTTCATAAAGATCCAATTTCCTTAATGGATCTAAATTTTTATAGTCATGTGGGACTGTAAACCATATCGTTACTACCATTGTTTATACCGCCGTATAGAAATCACTGATGTACAAAGTGTGAAGAATAAAGAAGTGATTCTAGTATTTCAAGACAATATTGCTTGAGGACAAGCAACGCTCAAGTGTGGGAATATTTGATAATGCTAAAAACGAACATATATTTCATAGCATTATTCCTCAAGAAAGACAAGCTTTTAGTTGCAAATTGTTCTATTTACAAGAGATATTCGTTTAAATAATAAAAGGTGAAGACAAAAGACAGATTCGACGAATTGAAGACGCAAACGACCAAAAAGCTCAAAAGAACAAAAGACAATCAAAAAGGTTCCAATTATTGATAAGAAACGTCTCGAAATTACAAAAGTACAAGATTCAAAACGCAAAGTACAAGATATTAAATTGTACGCGAGGACGTTCGAAAATCCGGAACCGGGACCAGAGTCAACTCTTAACGCTCGACGCAACCGACTAAAAATTACAAGTTAACTATGTATATAAATATAATATAATATATAATTAATTATATTAATTATATATATATTATATATATATAATAAAAACCGTCGGCAGAGAAAACTCCAAGGACTGAGCTGTAATTTCTATCTCCGCGACTCGCGGAGTTTGAAGAGGCTTTTGCCGCGAGTCGCGGAGCCCCAAAAATCAAGTCTGGCTATAAAGCAAACCGAATTCTGATCAAATTTCATATCTTATTTCTCTATCTCTCTCAATATATACGATATATATATATATAATTTATATTTTAATTTTAATTTTAAATCCTAATAATAAGGGTATGTTAGCGAATGTTGTAAGGGTGTAAGTCGAAATTCTGTCCGTGTAACGCTACGCTATTTTTAATCATTGTAAGTTATGTTCAACCTTTTTATATTAATGTCTCGTAGCTAAGTTATTATTATGCTTGTTTAAAACGAAGTAATCATGATGTTGGGCTAATTACTAAAATTGGGTAATTGGGCTTTGTACCATAATTGGGGTTTGGACAAAAGAACGACACTTGTGGAAATTAGACTATGGGCTATTAATGGGCTTTATATTTGTTTAACTAAATGAAAGTTTGTTAATGTTAATATAAAGATTTACAATTGGGCGTCCCTATAAATTACCATATACACTCGATCGGACACGATGGGCGGGGTATTTATATGTACGAATAATCGTTCATTTAACCGGACACGGGAATGGATTAATAGCCACTAGAATAATTAAAACAGGGGTGAAATTACATCCAAGGGTAATTGGTGTAATTGTTAACAAAGTAGTAAAACCTTGGTTTACACGCAGTCGATAACCTGGTGTATTCATTAAACAAAGTATTAAAACCTTGTTACAATTCGAATCCCCAATTAGTTGGAATATTTAACTTCGGGTATAATAATAATTTGACAAGGACACTTGCAATTTATATTTATGACTGATGGACTGTTATGGACAAAAACCAGACGGACATATTAAATAATCCAGGACAAAGGACAATTAACCCATGGGCATAAAACTAAAGTCAACACGTCAAACATCATGATTACGGAAGTTTAAATAAGCATAATTCTTTTATTTCATATTTAATTTCCTTTATTTTATATTTAATTGCACTTCTAATTATCGCACTTTTATTTATTGTTATTTAATTGCACTTTTAATTATCGTACTTTTTAATTATCGCAATTTTATTTTATCGCATTTTTCTTATTCGCAATTTCATTATCGTTATTTACTTTACGCTTTAATTTAAGTCTTGTATTTATTTTATATTTTACATTAGGTTTTAACTTCGACTAAAGTTTTAAAAACGACAAACCGGTCATTAAACGGTAAAAAAACCCCCCTTTATAATAATAATATTACTTATATCTATATTTGTATTTTTAATAAAAGTAACTAATATAGCGTTGAGCTTTGTTTAAAGATTTCCCTGTGGAACGAACCGGACTTACTAAAAACTACACTACTGTACGATTAGGTACACTGCCTATAAGTGTTGTAGCAAGGTTTAAGTATATCCATTCTATAAATAAATAAATATCTTGTGTAAAATTGTATCATATTTAATAGTATTTTTCTGCTAAAATTAATAACTATTTTATATACACCTCGCATGACATCAACGTCGAATTTAGATGTGTGTCGGAGGACCATAGAGTGTGGGTCCGATTGGTTAAGTGACGGAGATCACGAGGACGTGATCCAGTTTAAGTGGGGGAGAGTTGTAAGATCCTGAATTTTTGTGCATCAGAAAATGTCCCTGAAAGTGACAGTAAATGTGTGTATCAGAAAGCGCCACTAAAGGTGAACCTAATGTAACATCCCGACTTCATAAACTCAAAACGCGTACCAAATTTTTTTTTTTTGTATATTAGTGCATCTGGACGGCGTCCAGAATCCTGGACGGCGTCCAGCTCAGAAAGGTGGGACGGCGTCCAACTCAAGCAACTGGGACGGCGTCCAACCAATTGGGACGGCGTCCCAATAGCCTTCCAGCTACTGATCACGGGTCCAACTCACACGAGCGGAAAACCCGCTTCCCGACACTTTCAAACGAAAACCTTTTTACCACAAGTCAATATAAGTGAAACTATGAGATTTTCATCATCAAATCAAGTTTTACATCAACGGGCCCACATCGCCCATTTTACGAGTTTCGTTCAAAAATAAAAGTTTCGACCAAATATAAGTTTAAGTTTCAAACGATGTTAGAGCATGGTGTTTGGGGTTAAACTACCCAATCTCGGTCGAACTCCAAAAGCTAACACCCAAAAGCATCCCCTAACAAAACAAGCGGGAGATCACTAATCCAATTGAACGCTCTTACCCTTGTCAACGCCCGAGCCTATAAAAAAGTAAACAACGAGAGGGTAAGCAAAGCTTAGTGAATGCAATAATTATACGAATACATATATAATTATACCTACTTGCATACACTTACACAACCGCAAACATGCTAGCAATCAACATTAGCTTATCGTCGTAATGACAAGCTATTATTCGCCAATACCCCCAAGCTAGCATAACAACCGCATGTAAATATAACTCGAATAATATAACATGCTTACAACACAAATAACCATGGTTAACCAATAGTACAAGGGAACGGCGCTCGCGAAAACGCCATCGGTGTTCGTGACATCCGTTAGGGCACTTAACACCTCGCACCACTAACCCCTAGGGTGGCACCTTAACACCTCGGCACATCACCCCGAGTGGCATCTTAACACCTCGATGCATCACTCATTA
Organism: Rutidosis leptorrhynchoides; assembly: GCF_046630445.1. Classification (NCBI taxonomy): domain Eukaryota; kingdom Viridiplantae; phylum Streptophyta; class Magnoliopsida; order Asterales; family Asteraceae; genus Rutidosis; species Rutidosis leptorrhynchoides. Next base: position 57,691,102 of record NC_092335.1, read on the forward strand.
ATTTACGGAGTGGTGTCTTAACACCTCGACACTACACTCCTAGGTGGCATCTTAACACCTCGATGCTACACCCGAGTGGCATATTAACACCTCGATGCTACACTCTTCACATGAAACATGGTGTCTTAGCACCTCGACACTACACATTTCACGCTACAACAAATAGATACATTATATACATACACATATAATTATTCCACTCACCTCAAAGTCTTCGTGTAAGATAACCGAACTTGCAACGTCAATGTAACGTACCTATTACATTTTAGCACATAATCAATTCACAACTCAAGTCGGTCAAGCAACTCACTCAACAATCTAGAGTCTTTTGACCCTAAGTGCAATCCCGACCCATTTTGCACCTTTAACCCTAATAATGGATTAACTTCACCAAAAACCCTAACTTTAGCCAATTAAGGTATTAACACACTTTTAACCACAAAGTTACTCGTTTTCATACATGCAAGACAACCTAGGTCATCAAAGACCCATTTGACCCATTTCTAGGTCAACACACTCATTTGGGTCACCCACAACCCAAATCACACCCACTAACATTAACTATAAGTGTATTACTCCCTCCGTCCCAGATTAATTGTCCTCAGACAAAAAACACACAGTTTTAGGAAATCCCACTAACTTTATTTCTCCACCAATGAAATATCTTCTCTCTCCAGATCCACCAATGAAATATCTCCTTTCCTTTCTATTTATGGAAGTAGACAATTAATTTGGGACATCCCAAAATGGAATACTGGACAATAATTTAGGGACGGAGGTAGTAGTATTTACTTAGGTCTTTAAGACCCATTTACACCATTTACCCTTTCTAAACCCTAGGTTAGTCACCATTTGGGTCTTCATGACCCAAACTTACCCAAAACCCCAAATTACTCACAAATGGGTTTTATGTGCAATACTAACCCAAACCCTAACCCTTAAACACATTAAACTAAGGTAATCAAGTTTAGGGCTTACCACAACAATCAAAACGAAGCTAACGAGGAGATGAACAACTTTAATGCTCGAGCTAAAACCCGAAACAAGCTTCTTCTTCTCCGATTTGAGCTTTCTCACACTTGAATCACACTCTCTCACTAGGATTTAAGTGGATGAAGTTTGGTGGTTAGGAATGGAGTAATGAGGCTCAACCAAACTGATCTAGGGCCTTTAATTCGTCCACCAAGTGAAATTACCAATTTACCCATCTAAGATATTTAAAAGCAAAAAGACATGCCTGCCAGCCATTTTGGACGGCGTCCCAAAATGTTGGACGGCGTCCAGGTCTTCAAACTGAGACGGCGTCCGAAATGTTTGGACGGCGTCTAAACCCAAAAAGGAAAACAGGATCTTACAACTCTCCCCCACTTGAACCGGATTGCGACCTCGCAATCCACGCCGCATGACAAGCAGGAAGATAAACCAAAACAAACTCTTCGGGCTCCCAAGTAAACTCGGAGCCTATACTTCGACGCCATTGGACTTTAAAAGTCCTCACCTCCTTATTTCTCAATTTCTTAACCTTTTCATCAAGTATAGCAACCGGCTCCTCAACATACTCTAACTTATTATTTAGCTCAATCTCGTCTAACGACACCCACGAAGAATCATCCGCAAGACACTTACGGAGATGGGAAACATGAAATGTATTATGGATCCCCGCAAGTTCTTCGGGTAATTCCAAACGATAAGCAACTTCGCTAACACAAGCTAAAACTTTGAATGGCCCAATAAACCGAGGAGCTAACTTTCCCCGTTTTCGAAATCGAATAATACCCTTCCATGGTAAAACCTTAAGCATCACCATTTCGCCTTCTTGGAACTCAATCAATCGCCTACGTCTATCGGCATACGACTTTTGCCTATCTTGAGCCTTCTTCAAATGTTCCCGAATCAAATCGATCTTGCTATTGGTCTCTAAAACCAAATCGGTACTCCCGATCTCTCTTTGACCCACTTCTCCCCAACAAACGGGAGTTCGACACCTACGCCCATAAAGCATTTCGTAAGGTGGCATCCCGATACTAGTATGATAACTATTATTGTACGAGAATTCCACCAAAGGCAAATGCTCATCCCAACTACCACCAAAGTCAATGATGCACGCCCGTAACATATCTTCCAAAGTTTGATTCGTACGTTCGGTTTGACCGTCCGTTTGAGGATGATACGCCGTGCTCAACTTCAATTGCGTGCCCATATCTTCATGAAACTTTTCCCAAAACCGAGATGTAAAACGGGTATCTCGATCCGAAATAATAGATATAGGAACCCCATGTCGCGAGACCACTTCCTTGATAAACAACTTAGCCAAAGTCTCCGACGATATCGCTTCTTTAATGGGAAGAAACAAAGCGCTTTTTGTCAATCGGTCAACTATAACCCAAATCGAATCGAATTGGGTTCTCGCCATTTTAGGTAACTTTGTAATGAAATCCATGGTAATGTGCTCCCATTTCCATTTCGGAATTTCTAACGGTTGCAATTTACCATACGGCTTTTGGTGTTCGGCTTTTACTTGCAAACACGTGACGCATTGCTCAACATACTTCACAACATCACGCTTCATGCCCGGCCACCAATAATCTTTCTTCAAGTCAAGATACATTTTCGTCGCTCCCGGATGAATGGAGTATTTTGACTTATGTGCTTCATCAAGTAGCACTCGTCGGTAATCACCCATCTTAGGCACCCACACCCTTCCTTGGAAAGACAACAAACCACGCGGACCCATAGTAATAAACTCCAATTGGCCCACGATTCGCTCCGTATGCTTGTTGTGAACATAAGCCTCTATTTGAATCTCACCAAGCTTTTCAAGAAAATCGTTGGTAATAATCAAACGTAACGATCCAACTCGTATCGCCGGATGTTGACTCTTTCGACTCAACGCATCCGCGACCACATTCGTCTTACCCGGATGATAAAGTATTTCACAATCGTAGTCTTTCACCACATCCATCCACCTACGTTGGCGATAATTCAAATCTCGTTGATTAAAGAGATGTTTCAAACTCTTATGATCCGAATAAATCGTACACTTGACACCATACAAGTAATGGCGCCAAATTTTCAACGCATGCACTACCGCCGCCAACTCAAGATCATGAGTCGGATACCTCGTTTCATGTTCCTTTAATTGTCGAGAGGCATAAGCGATGACTTTACCTCTTTGCATTAGAACACACCTGAGACCATTTAAGGAAGCATCACAATAAACCACCATGTCTTCAACACCTTCCGGTAACACTAACACCGGAGCTTGACACAACTTCTCTTTTAACAATTGAAAAGCAATTTCTTGCTCGTTCTCCCAATTAAACTTAGCATTCTTTCTCGTCAACTTCGTTAATGGAGAAGCAATCTTAGAAAAGTCTTCGATAAACCGACGATAATAACCGGCCAATCCGAGAAAACTTCGGATTTCCGTAGGCGTAGTCGGTCGTCCCCAACTCTTCACCGTTTCGATCTTCCCCGGATCTACTTGAATACCATTTTCGTTCACAATATGACCAAGGAATTGAACTTCCTTTAGCCAAAATTCACATTTGGAGAACTTTGCATACAACTTCTCCTTTCGTAGCGTCTTCAATACTTCACGCAAATGATGTTCATGTTTGTTCATACTTTTCGAGTAGACTAGTATGTCGTCGATGAACACTATTACCGACTTGTCCAACATAGGTTGGCACACTCGGTTCATAAGATCCATGAATGCCGCCGGTGCATTCGTAAGACCAAAGGGCATAACTACAAACTCATAATGCCCGTAACGCGTTCGAAAAGCCGTTTTCTCTATGTCTTCCTCACGGACCCGCATTTGGTGATAGCCGGACCGTAGGTCGATCTTAGAGAAATACGTTGCACCTTGAAGTTGATCAAATAAATCATCAATCCTAGGTAATGGATAACGATTCTTGATCGTCACTTTATTCAACTCACGGTAATCAATGCACATACGCATACTACCATCTTTCTTCTTCACAAATAACACCGGAGCGCCCCATGGCGAAGCACTCGGTCGAATAAAACCCTTCTCGAGCAACTCTTGGGTTTGATTTAAAAACTCTTGCATTTCCGTCGGTGCTAAACGATAAGGAGTTTTAGCAATGGGAGTAGCTCCCGGAACCAACTCAATACGAAACTCAACTTGTCTTTCCGCCGGAACACCCGGTAATTCGTCCGGAAAAACGTCTTCGAATTCACTAACAACCGGAATTTCACGAATAGGTGGTGGCTCATTGCGAGTATCAACAACATGAGCAAGGAAAGCCATGCCACCGGTAACAACAAAACGACGTGCCCGTGCAAAAGTGCATATCGGCACCGGTCTCCTTCGCTTATCACCATGAATAATTAACTCTCCCCCACTTAGGGTCTTCACACGAATAAACTTATCATGGCATGAAATATCGGCTCTATAACGATCGAGCCAATCCATACCAACGACAATATCAAAGTCGCCCAAGGTCATTGGAATAAGATCAATTTTAAAGGTTTCGGCACCAAAAACAACATCACAATTTTCACACACATCAACCACTAGCACCGTCTTGCCGTCCGCTATTTCGACTTCTATCGGACGACTTAACTTAGCTAACAGTCTATTAAGTTTAGGCACAAATTTAGGAGACACAAACGACAAATTTGCACCGCTATCGAAAAGAATCCTTGCTGGATTAGAATTAACCATGTAAGTACCTGAGACAACTTCGTGCGATTGTTTGGCTTCATCATTGGTCATCAAGTAGTTGCGACCCCTAGCCGTACCCGCCGCCTTCTCTAACCGCTTCACATTATCATTTCGCAAATCGGGACACTCCGGCTTCTTATGCCCCTCTTTGCCGCAATTAAAACAAGTGACTTTGTTTCCGGAACGTGGTTTCAGACACTCACGAGCCATGTGACCCGGTTGCCTACAATTGTAGCACGTATAAGAAAACCCGCCGGTAGTGCCCTTCTTTGCACTATTGACACTTTCAGCCCCCCTCTTGCTCTTGCTCTTCTTGCTTGAGGCGTTAGAGTAACTAAAACCTTCAAATTTTCTTTTGGAAAACATGAAATCACTCTTTCTTGGAACCTTCGGCTCAAAACCCCGAGCCAACTCAAACAATTTATCAAAAGTCTTAGCCATACCCCAACTAATCTTCCCCTTGTACTCATCATTCAAAGTACGGTAGAAATCCTTCATGAGCTTATGATCATCACCCACATATTTCGGGCAAAAACGAGTCTTTGCCAAGAACGTAGACTTGAGGGTAACCAAATCCATGGAACCTTGTTGCAAATGGTGCAACTCGTCCCGGATTCTATCGAGATCGGATGAAGTTCGGTATTCTCTGAAAAATTCTTTCTTGAACTCCTCCCATGTCAAGCCCATACATTGTTCTTCACCAAACAAGTTGATTTTATCGTCTCACAACAACTTAGCTTCTTCGCGTAACATGCTAGAGCCATACCTCGCCTTCTTTTCGGGAGGACATTCCGCGGTACGGAAAGCTCCCTCAATATCGGAGATCTAACATGTACTTTTTAAAGGATCCCGCACCCCATTAAACATCGGGGGTTGAGCATCCTTGAAGTTCTTGTAGTGGAAGTTCCGCCTTCCTTCGCCTCCTTCACCGCGAGGATAGATATTCCTAGCGTCAAGGGCCTCTTCGATAGTGGCCTTCATTCGTTCATTAATTAGATCGGTTATTTGCTCATCAACCGAATCTTGAAAGACCTTTCGAACGTCCGCAAGAAAATCCGCTTTTAACTTCTTAAAGACGGCCTCAACTTGGCCGAAAACTCGGCGTCCTCGCTTGTACTTCCATTATCATGTTGGAGACCGTTTCTCGTCTTCATTCTATAAAACGAATTAGGTTAAACCACAAAACAGAAGGACATATTACATATATACATACATATACGCCACACTACTCCATCTCGCTCAACAATTGTCGTACATTACTTGTTTGACACGATTTGCACTCGTAGTGATGGTAGCTAGCCATTACTACGCGAGCACGTCGCGTTAACTCGCTAGTACAACGTCCATCTCGCTTGATGATTGCTAAACACAACACAACAATTAGCGCATGATTAGTTCACATAAACCTATGCACTAACCATCCCGATCCGACCCAAAGTCCTACAAGTCCCGCATAAACGCGCACACAAAAAGTCTAAGTCTAGGCGCCTATCTCAAGTCACCTAAATCCCTTAGACCATGCTCTGATACCACCTGTAACATCCCGACTTCATAAACTCAAAACGCGTACCAAAAAAAAAATTTGTATATTAGTGCATCTGGACGGCGTCCAGAATCCTGGACGGCGTCCAGCTCAGAAAGGTGGGACGGCGTCCAACTCAAGCAACTGGGACGGCGTCCAAACAATTGGGACAGCGTCCCAATAGCCTTCCAGCTACTGATCACGGGTCCAACTCACACGAGCGGAAAACCCGTTTCCCGACACTTTCAAACGAAAACCTTTTTACCACAAGTCAATATAAGTGAAACTAAGAGATTTTCATCATCAAATCAAGTTTTACATCAACGGGCCCACATCGCCCATTTTACGAGTTTCGTTCAAAAATAAAAGTTTCGACCAAATATAAGTTTAAGTTCCAAACGACGTTAGAGCATGGTGTTTGGGGTTAAACTACCCAATCTCGGTCGAACTCCAAAAGCTAACACCCAAAAGCATCCCCTAACAAAACAAGCGGGAGATCACTAATCCAATTGAATGCTCTTACCCTTGTCAACGCCCGACCCTATAAAAAAGTAAACAACGAGAGGGTAAGCAAAGCTTAGTGAATGCAATAATTATACGAATACATATATAATTATACCTACTTGCATACACTTACACAACCGCAAACATGCTAGCAATCAACATTAGCTTATCGTCGTAATGACAAGCTATTATTCGCCAATACCCCCAAGCTAGCATAACAACCGCATGTAAATATAACTTGAATAATATAACATGCTTACAACACAAATAACCATGGTTAACCAATAGTACAAGGGAACGGCGCTCGCGAAAACGCCATCGGTGTTCGTAACATCCGTTAGGGCACTTAACACCTCGCACCACTAACCCCTAGGGTGGCACCTTAACACCTCGGCACATCACCCCGAGTGGCATCTTAACACCTCGATGCATCACTCATTAATTTACGGAGTGGTGTCTTAACACCTCGACACTACACTCCTAGGTGGCATCTTAACACCTCGATGCTACACCCGAGTGGCATCTTAACACCTCGATGCTACACTCTTCACGTGAAACATGCTGTCTTAGCACCTCGACACTACACATTTCACGCTACAACAAATAGATACATTATATACATACGCATATAATTATTCCACTCACCTCAAAGTCTTCGTGTAAGAAAACCGAACTTGCAACGTCAATGTAACGTACCTATTACATTTTAGCACATAATCAATTCACAACTCAAGTCGGTCAAGCAACTCACTCAACAATCTAGAGTCTTTTGACCCTAAGTGCAATCCCGACCCATTTTGCACCTTTAACCCTAATAATGGGTTAACTTCTCCAAAAACCCTAACTTTAGCCAATTAAGGTATTAACACACTTTTAACCACAAAGTTACTCGTTTTCATACATGCAAGACAACCTAGGTCATTAAAGACCCATTTGACCCATTTCTAGGTCAACACACTCATTTGGGTCACCCACAACCCAAATCACACCCACTAACATTAACTATAAGTGTATTAGTATTTACTAAGGTCTTTAAGACCCATTTACACCATTTACCCTTTCTAAACCCTAGGTTAGTCACCATTTGGGTCTTCATGACCCAAACTTACCCAAAACCCCAAATTACTCACAAATGGGTTTTATGTGCAATACTAACCCAAACCCTAACCCTTAAACACATTAAACTAAGGTAATCAAGTTTAGGGCTTACCACAACAATCAAAACGAAGCTAACGAGGAGATGAACAACTTTAATGCTCGAGCTAAAACCCGAAACAAGCTTCTTCTTCTCCGATTTGAGCTTTCTCACACTTGAATCACACTCTCTCACTAGGATTTAAGTGGATGAAGTTTGGTGGTTAGGAATGGAGTAATGAGGCTCAACCAAACTGATCTAGGGCCTTTAATTCGTCCACCAAGTGAAATTACCAATTTACCCATCTAAGATATTTAAAAGCAAAAAGACATGCCTGCCAGCCATTCTGGATGGCGTCCAAAAATGTTGGACGGCGTCCAGGTCTTCAAACTGAGACGGCGTCCCAAATGTTTGGACGGCGTCCAAACCCAAAAAGGAAAATAGGATCTTACACCTAACACTTATGCATTTTCAGAATTTACATCAGAATTAGAATATGTGAACCTCAGTCCCCGAACTTTTAAATTGAAGCTGAAAACTGAAATTCGATTGAAGAGCTGAAGGTGTCGCGTTTGGAGCACGTGTATCGCGTTCTGGTTCATCGCGAAACGCGACAGATTAGGTTGAAACGTGATGGCTTGGAAATCCCCCACTTGACCACTTTATCGCGTTTGGGTTGGTGTTGTCGCGAAACGCGACAGGTCGTTGCGAAACGCGACAAAGTCGCTGAACTGACTAAATTGACTCGTTTTTAAGGGTATCTTTTGGGGTGTTTTGGTCTTTTCACTTTGTGGACGGGTTTTTAGCCTCAAAACTGATCCAAGCTTATCCTCAACTAATTTATCACTCATTTCTCTCCCACTAAACATCTTAGAGAGAGAAGAGAGTTTTAGAGGGAGAAAGCTTTGATTGAGGGGGAAAAAGGGTGAATCGGGTCAAGTCGCGAGAGTTAATGTTGTTCACCTCGTTCACGGCTACATTTTGGTAGTATTGGTAAGTTCTAACTCCGAAATTCATTATTCAATTTTGATATTCAAATTAGGGTTTGAGCTTGATTTTGTTAGAAACCCTTTAATGGTTGTGAAATGGGTTTGTTGTGGTTAGTAGTTGGGTTTTGACCCGTTATTGGTGGGTTAGGGTTTGATGACAATTTTAGTCATGGTTGTGGATGTAAATCACTAGTTTATAAATGTGTTAGTGTATAGATATTCATAAGAACATGTTAGTTGGTCAAAAATGGTTGTTGACTTTGATTTAGTATCAAACTAAGATTTGAGTCAAGTTTTGGTGAATCAAGTATGTAAATACTTGATTTAAGTGTTAATTGGTGTTTTGGAAGTATAATCACTAGTCGTTAGTGATTTTGGGCGTTTTTGAGACTTAGGTCAAAATGGGTTGACTTTGATTGGGTCGAATTTGGTAATGACACTAATTTTGGATTAAGTGGACGTTAAACACTTTTGTTAAGTATTAAATGTTACTCGCGAGAAGTAATTTTGGGTTGAAGTGATATTTTAACATAAGTCAAAGGTAGTCAAATGCAATATGGGTCAATATTGCTCGTGTTGGGGTGTTGGTGTATATGGTATTTGAAATGATCACTACTTAAGTAGTAATCTAGTTTCGGGACCTAGGTTGGTCTAATTAGTGTGAAGTGCAATTTGGGTTAACTTGTACATATTGGTGTGGGTTTGAATTACCACCCGAAGTGGTAATCGGATTGAGCTCATTAGGAGATAAATCGGCGGGTCAAACGAGCAAGGTGAGATCCCTCGACTAAGGGATGTGAGTGTTGAGTTCTCTTTTAGAGAATTTTTATTTATGTGTATTGTACCTATATGTGTATTTTAGGTAAGGGTTTGCTCGGTTGCGTTTGGAGGCGATTTACATACATGGCTTGTGCGGACATCTCGAGGTGAGTGGAGTAATTATACGTATGTGTATATGGCGTATTTATTTGTGAATGTTATGGTATGAACCATCGAGCCGGTAGTGCCATAACATGTATGTAACGAGTGTCAAAGTGTGAACCATCGAGCCGGTAGCACTATAAAATGAGGCGTGAACCATCGAGCCGGTAGTGCCGAAGTGTGAACCAAAGAGCCGGTAGCACTATAAAATCATGATGTGAACCATCGAGTCGGTAGCATCAAGCGTGAACCGCGAGCCGGTAGCACTATAAAACGAAGTGTGAGCCATCGAGTCGGTAGCATTATAAAACAAAGTGTGAACCATGAGCCGGTAGCACTATAAAATCATGATGTGAACCATCAAGCCGGTAGCATCAAGTGTGAACCATCGAGCCGGTAGCACTATAAAAGAGTATGACTTAAATGCGTATGGTGTGAACCATCGAGCTGGTAGCACCATAACGTTTATGGTTAACCATATGGGGGTTAGTTGATTATTTAGCATATTATATATATTGTGTTGAGTATATGCTAATGCGGTTTTGTGATATTGTACAACTTGTTAGTATTACGAGTTTGATGACATGCTATTTGAGTTACAAGTTTTGTATGCGGTATTGTGTAAGTGGTTGCAAGTAAGTGTAGGAGCGCTTGGGCTCGATGGGGTAGCTATTGGATTTTTGGACGTGGATTGGGGATTTGGGTGTCCTCGGGATTATGCTCTTGGTATCGGGTTGGGTTATTGAGTATTAACCCGTGTTTGTGTAATTGGTATATTATTACAAATGCTTTTGTATTGTGTCATTTGTGTACCAAAGGTCGTTATAAATTGTTAAACGTGTCGTTATAGTATTAAGTATTGGTTAAAACTATTTGGAATGGTTTATGTAAAGTGGATGTTTAATGGGACCTAACTTATAAAAAAAAAAAATGTACTCCGTTTTTGGTTAAACGGATTGGGGTTGTTACAACTCCCGATTTCCCTTTGTCCCACTTCACCCCAACAAATCGGAGGTCGGCACCTCCAACCATAAAGCATCTCATAAGGTGGCATCCCGATACTAGTATGATAACTATTATTGTACGAGAATTCCACCAAGGGCAAGTGCTCATCCCAACTACCACTGAAATCGATAATACACGCCCGTAACATATCCTCCAATGTTTGATTCGTACGTTAAGTTTGATGTTTGATTCGTACGTTCGGTTTGACCGTTCGTTTGAGGATGGTACGCCGTGCTCATTCTCAATTGTGTACCCATATCTTCATGAAACTTATTCCAAAACCGAGATGTGAAACGAGTATCCCGATCTGAAATAATAGATATAGGAACCCCATGTCTCGATATCACCTCCTTGATAAACAACTTTGACAAAGCCTCCGACGATATCGTTTCCCGAATGGGAAGAAACAAGGCACTTTTTGTCAGCCGATCAACTATCACCCAAATCGTATCAAATTGGGTTCTCGCCGTCTTTGGTAACTTTGTGATGAAGTCCATGGTAATGTGCTCCCATTTCCATTTCGGGACTTCCAACGGTTGTAACTTACCATACGGCTTTTGGTGCTCTGCCTTAACTTGCAAACACGTGACACATTGTTCAACATACTTTACAACATCACGTTTCATGCCCGGCCACCAATACTCTTTCTTCAAATCGAGATACATTTTCGTTGCGCCCGGATGAATGGAATATTTTGACTTATGTGCTTCATCAAGTAGCACTCGTCGAAAACCTCCCATTCTAGGCACCCACACTCTTCCTTGGAAAGACAACAAACCATGCGAACCTAAAGTAATAGACTCCGTTTGCCCCACAATTCGTTCCTCATGCTTATTGTTAACAAAAGCTTCAATTTGAATCTCACTGAGCTTTACAAGAAAATCGTTAGTAATAATCATGCGTAACGATCCTACTCGTATTGCCGGATGTTGACTCTTCCGACTTAACGCATCCGCGACCACATTCGCCTTACTCGGATGATAAAGTATTTCACAATCATAATCTTTTACCACATCCATCCATCTATGTTGCCGGTAATTCAAATCTCGTTGATCAAAAATATGTTTCAAACTCTTATGATCCGAATAAATCGTACACTTAACACCATACAAGTAATGGCGCCAAATTTTCAACGCATGCACAACCGCCGCCAACTCAAGATCATGAGTCGGATATCTCGTTTCGTGTTCCTTTAATTGTCGAGAGGCGTAAGCGATGACTTTACCTCTTTTCATTAGAGCACATCTGATCCCATTTAACGAAGCATCACAATAAACCGTCATGTCTTCTACACCTTCCGGCAACACTAACACCGGAGCTTGACACAACTTCTCTGTTAACAATTGAAAAGCAATTTCTTGCTCGTTCTCCCAATTAAATCTCGCGTTCTTTCTCGTCAACTTCGTCAATGGAGAGGCAATCTTAGAAAAGTATTGAATAAACCGACGATAATAACCGGCCAATCCGAGAAAACTTCAGATTTCCGTAGGTGTAGTCGGCTGTCCCCAACTCTTCACCGTCTCTATCGTCCCCGGATCTACTTGAATACCATATTTGTTCACAATATGGCCAAGGAATTGAACTTCCCTCAGCTAAAATTCACATTTGGAGAATTTTGCATACAACTTCTCCTTCCGAAACGTCTTTAACACACCACACAAATGATGTTCATGTTCCTTCATACTCTTCGAATAGACAAGTATGTCGTCAATGTACACAATTACCGACTCGTCCAACATAGGTTGACACACTCGGTTCATAAGATCCATGAATGCCGCCAGTGCATTCGTAAGACCAAAAGGCATAACTACAAACTTTAAATGCCCGTAACGCGTTCGAAAAGCCGTTTTCTCAATATCTTCCTCACGGACCCAAATTTGATGATAGCCGGACCATAAGTCAATTTTAGAAAAATAAGTCGCTCCTTGGAATTGATCAAACAAATCGTCAATCCGATGGATAACGATTCTTGATCGTCACTTTATTCAACTCTCGATAATCGATGCACATTCATATACTACCATCTTTCTTCTTCATGAATAAAACCGGAGTGCCCCATGGCGAATCACTCGGTTGGATAAAACCCTTCTCAAGTAACTCTTGGGTTTGATTCAACAACTCTTGCATCTCCGTTGATGCTAAACGATAAGGAGTTTTAGCAATGGGAGTAGCCCCCGGAACCAACTCAATGTGATATTCAACTTGTCTTTCCGCCGGAACACCCGGTAATTCATCCGGAAAAACGTCTTCGAATTCACTAACCACCGGAATTTCACGAATGGATGGTGGTTCTTCACGAGTATCAACTACATGAGCAAGAAAAGCCATGCCACCACTAACAAGAAAACGACGTGCTCGTGCATAAGTGCATAGTGGCAGAAGTCTTCTCCGTCTCTCGCCATGAATAATTAACTCTCCCCCACTTGGGGCCTTCATACGAATAGATTTTTCATGGCATGCGATATCGGACCTATAACGATCGAGCCAATCCATACCAACGACAATATCAAATTCACCCAAGGTCATCGGGATAAGATCAATTTTAAACGTTTCGGAACCAAACACAATATCACAATCGTTACAAACATCAACTCCTAGCACCGTCTTACCATCCGCTATTTCAACCTTTATCGGATGACTTAACTTAGCTAATGGTTTATCAAGCTTAGACACAAAATGCGGAGACACAAACGATAAATTGGCACCGCTATCAAATAGTATCCTTGCCGGATTAGAGTTAACCATGAGAGTACCTGAGACAACTTCGTTTGATTGATTGGCCTCATCATGGGTCATTAAGTAATTTTGTCCCCTCGCCGTCCCCGCCGCGTTTTCAAGCTTCTTAACTTGATCATCCCGCAACTCGGGACACTCCGTCCTTCGGTGCCCTTCTTTACCACAATTATAGCAAGTGAGTTTGGTTGTAGTAGATGGTTTGGTACAATCACGGGCCATATGCCCCCTTCGCCCACAATTATGACAAGAATAAGGAAAAACTCCGGAAGCACCTTTCTTCACACTACCGACACTCTCGGTTGCACCTTTACTCTTCTTGCTCGGATGACTAGTAGCTTCGAACTTCCTCTTGCCAAAAGTAAAGCCACTCTTTCTCAAAGCGAGCAACTCAAAACCTTTGGCCATATCGAACAACTCGTCAAAACTTTTCACCACGTTTACACTAATCTTATCTTGATAGTTGTCGTTCAAGATTCGATAGAAGTCTTCCTTCAACATTTTATCATTCCCGACATACTCCCGGAAAAATTGGGTCTTTGACAAGAAAACGGATTTGAGAGTGTTCAAATCCATCGACCCTTGACTCAAGGCACACAACTCGTCCTTAAGTCTAGTAAGATCTGCCGAAGTTCGGTACTCGTTGAAAAACTCCGCCTTGAACTCGTCCGAAGTGAAATCCATACATTGTTCTTCACCGTAAAGTTGGATTTTCGCATTCCACCACAACTTGGCATCACCCCTTAACATGCTACAACCATACCTCGTAATCTTTTCGAGAGGGCATTCACAAGTACGAAAAGCCCCCTCCATATTGGAGATCCAACGATTGCTCTTTAGCGGATCCCTTTCGCCATCAAAAGTGGGAGGTTGAGCATCTTTGAAATTCTTGTAGAAAAAGTCCGGCCTTCCAACATTATCTTCATGAAGAACGGCCTTAATTTGTTCTTTAACAAGATTAACTACTTGCTCGTCAATCGAATCTAAGAACATCTTCCTAACGTCCTCAAGAAAGGCCGTGTGATGCCTTTTTAAAATTGCCTCAACCTTGGCCGTAAACTCGGAGTCCTCGCTTGTACCCCCTTCATTTGTATCATGTGCGTTTCTCATCTTTATTCTATAAAACGGAAATAGGTTAAGCAATGAAACAAAAGGACAAGACATCACATTCATATACAATTCACCGCCCCATCTTGCTCAACAATCGTCGTACATCACTTGTTTGACACGATTTGAACCCGTAACAATGATAGCTAATCATTGTTACGCGAGCACGTCGCATTAACTCACTAGTACAACGTCTATCTCGCTTGATGATTGCAAAACACAACACAAAACAATTAGCGCATAGTTAGCTCACCTAAACCTAGGCACTAACCAAACCCCGGTCCGACCCGTCTCCTACAAGTCCCGCATAAAGCGCATACACAATAAAGTCTAAGTCTAGGCACCTATCTCAAGTCGCCTAAATCCCTTAGACCATGCTCTGATACCACTTGTAACGACCCGACTTCATTATACCAAAAACACGCTTAATTTTTTTTCCCGAAACAATACATCTGGACGGCGTCCAGTTATCTGGACGGCGTCCAGCAAAGAATATTTGGATGGCGTCCAGAGGATCTGGACGGCATCCAATTGCACTACCAGATTCTGACCTCGGTTTCAACTTACACGAGCGAAAAACCCGCTTCCCGACATTTTTAAACGAAATGACTTTCACAACAATTCATATTAAGTAAAACTAAGAAGTTTCCACAATAAAACCGGGTTATACAACACCGGGCCCACATCGATCGTTTTACGAATTTCGTTCAAAATACAAGTTTCGACCATAAGAGTTTAAATTCCAAACGACACCTAGAGCATGGTGTTTGAGGTTAAACTACCCACATCTTGACCGAACTTCCAAAAAGCTAAACCCCCGAGAGCCTCTACTAGTCCAAACAAATACCTTTGCCCTTGTCCACGCCGGAGCCTAAAAAGGTAAACAACGAGAGGGTAAGCTAAAGCTTAGTGAGTGCAATAGTTATACATATACATATATAACCTACTTACTTGCAATCACTTACACAATACCGCATACAAGCTAGCAATTCAACAACTATGCAAACATCATGCATAAACCAATATCCGTAATTCATAATAAACTAGCGAGAACAATAATATATAGTTCACAATTAAATATGCTAATACAAAATTCACACAACCATGGTTAACCAATCGTACAAGGGAACGGTACTCGCGAAAGACCGTTGGAGTTCATAACATCCATTAGTGTACATACATCGCGTAATCACTAATCTCCCGGGTGATGTCTTGAACACCGCGACTAACTCACCCCCATAACAATGTGGTGTCTTGAACACCAAGACAATTCCACATGTCAATCAAACCAATCAGTGGTGTCTTGAACACCGCGACAATTCCACTCCCATGATAATGTGGTGTCTTGAACACCGCGACAATTCCACATGTCAATCAAACCAATTAGTGGTGTCTTAAACACCGCGACAATTCAACTCATTACGTAGAATGTGGTTTCTTGAACACCGCGACAATTCCACATTCCACGCTACACAAATAAATACATTATATACGTACACGCATAATTATTCCACTCACCTTACGCCTTCGGTGAATTGGTAAACCAAGCTCGCAACTTCAAAATAACGTACCTATTGCATTATGCACATATATCAATCATTCGTTCAAGTTGGTCAACCAACTTATTCGCCACCCAAGTGCCATTTGGCCCATGGTGCAAACGTGACCCATTTGCACCACTCATTCTAACACTAGGTTGAGATTATGTCAAACCCTTACCAACAATTTGATTATGGTCTTAATACACCTTTTAACACAAGGTTATCTCATTTTCGCACCCATTAACCCACTTAGGAAATCAAAGACTCATTTGACCCATTACAAGGTTAACACACTCATTTGGGTCACTATCATACCCAAATACACCCATTCACTTTAAACACTAAGTGTGCTAGTGATTTACTAACATTTAAGACCCATATACACAATTTAACATTTCAAAACCCTAGGTTAGTCATCTTTGAGTCCTCATGACCCAAACTTACCCAAAACCCCCAAAACACTAACAATTGAGTTTTATGTTCATCACTAACCCTAACCCTTAAACAATTAAAACAAGGAAATCAAGGTTAGGACTTACCACTACAATCAAAATGTAGCTAGGGACTAGATGAACAACTTTAGAACTCGCACTTAGACCCGATTCGACCTTCTTCTTCTTCCTTGATTTGAGCTCTCTCACTCTAGAAACCCTTTCTCTCTCTAAATTGATTTAGAAGAGGCGTGGTAGTTGAAAATGGAGTAAATGGTGCTCCAAAAACTGATCTAGAGCCTTAAATTCGTCCACAAAGTGAAATTACCAAAATACCCATTTGTAATATCTAAAAACAAAACAGCTGGCCCGCCAGTTCATCTGGACGGCGTCTAGCCCTTCAAATTTCCAACCTTCTGAGAAAACAGGATCTTACAGGAACCAATTATATATTTAACTAGTCTTATGATCTTGTGCGTTGCACGGTAATTTTACTATTTAGTATTCGATAATTTAGTTTGATATATTTTATCAAATATATAATATAATTACAATGGAAAAATTATTTATTGCTAATGATATTTGTAATGAAAGTATTAGTATTGAATACTAACGTGTGCCCGTACATTGCACGGTAATTGTATAAATTAGTATTCGATAACCTTAGTATTGATATTTATCAAATATATAATATAATTACAATCAAAAAAACGTTTATTACTTATAACATTTGTATCAAAAGTATTCTTATCGAAAACATTAATATTGAATACTATAACATAGATTTTAAGCCCGTTTATGTGGCATCGTTTCTCTACTAATATTTTGTTTCATTAGTTAGGTCGTTGCTCATGATACTTTTGTTTCATTAATCAGGTCGTTACTCATGATACTGAAACCAACCTGTACCATGCAAATTCTTCAAAATCTACCTAAATCATATTCTAGTATCATAGATGCTATCACAAATAAAGTTCAATAAACATGTAATATTGTAGAAAAATTAAAAAACCCCACAATTATCAAAATCACAATTTCGGAAAAAAAATCTTGTTCTCGAAAACTTATACAGACAAGAATTGTAAACATTGCCAAGATACGTTGAGATATCGACTTCTTCCTTTTGCATAAAGTGAAAACTATCTGTTAATTAATTAAGATGTTAGGGGACAGAAAGTCTTTCTTTTTTCTGCAATATAAACAATATTTAAAGTGCAAAACGAGAAAGATAATAGGATCTTTAAAGAAATTATTTAATCAAAAAGAGAAGGAAAAAAAAAATACAATTAAATATTAGATACATACCTTATACTTCATTGAGTTACTTTAGAAAGTTATTAGTACTATTTAATTCAATTTAATCAAGAAAATGACACGTAGCATTATTTTATTTAGTTTAATAAAAAAAATGACACGTAGAATTATTAACATGCGCTTTTTATAATAATGTATAGATTATATATCTTAATCTTAAAATGAATATAAAAAATGTTTGATAGTAACAATCTTTTAAATTAAGAAGGAAATTTAACGAAGTTTACAATATTATCCCTAATGAATTAATTAAATTACAAATGTTATAGGGCTTTCTAATTAATTGATTGAGGGTAAAAATGTAAAATTAGAAGAAAAAAATACAGAAAAATTACAATGTGATAATGACATTTCTTAAACTGTGTGTTTTTTGTTTATGAGCAATTAATCTGGGACGGATGGAGTATAAGTGTATAACAATTAAGGAGAAAAAAATATATGAAAATTTCGAGCTTAAACTACAGGTAAGATCTATTAGATACTTCATATCGCATAAAAATGGTAATAGTAACGTTAAAGACCATGTTTTTTAATTGACTATTGTAACACGTTATAGTATTATAGTTATAGTATATAAACATATCGCAAATAGTCACGTATGTGCGGGCTTAATCCCACTATATTATGAAAAAGTTGTGGATGTAAAATTTGTGGGGTAGCATTTCCATCAATTATATACAGAACGACTCAGTGATTCAGTGCTTCCATCACCCACTCCAACCATTTACGTATCTCTCTAGTCTCATCAATACTATCTCACTCGCTTATTTATTTATTTATTTATTTATTTATTTATTTATTTTTGTCAAATATACTACGGAGTAGTCCACTTATATACTACCGAGTATATAAAATTTTATTAACTTAAATATAAATGTATCCACTATTTCATTTTAAAAATGTTCTAAATTAATTATTTAATTCCAGGATAATAAATTAATAAAAATATTGTGATAAAATCTTCTGGACTCCTTTTTTTTTTATGTAGGACAAAAAAATGTGAAAAGAAAAAGTAAATGGGTGAAAGTTAAAAGTTAACAAAAAAGTAATGTGGCAGATACTTTTTTTTAAAATGCGTGTTTTTTGTTTATAGAAAATAGATTTTTTGTTTATAGAAAATAGATTTGAAATACATTGAGTCGTTAAAAAAACCCATTATGTGATGACAAAGTAGTTGAACTTACGCCTTACTTATGAAAGGTCATAAGTTTGAATTCATTAATTTAAAATTTTAATCCTCTTATAACTACGAATTACCAACAAATTGAGTAGATGCCTTTAATTAGTTAGCTCGCACAAGAAGTTAGACACCAAGATGTAAAAATACATAAATAGAAAATACTTCTAGTAATATAAAATAGAACACTCTCCAAGCTTTAATTTTATATTTCTCATAAAAATTGCAAAGTAAAATATCATTTTTCCAATTTTATTTTATAAAGAATTATTCTAATGATAGTCGCTCTAAAGATTATCAATAAAAAAGTCAGACATGTATGTTTTACTTGTACATTAAAAATAATTAATCATTTCCTGCAAAGAATTATTCTCAACTAGTAAAATGTACAACGATTTTCTACCTAATTAAATTCTTATTGACAGCACTTAAGGCTATAATTAAAAAATTGCATTTTTTAATTACAACCCTAACTTTTACTTATAATTTTCAACCAAGTAATATAACACTTGTAAATAGAAAGAGTATTTAAAAATTTAATCTTTATATTTATTTATTTATAAAAGTACATAATATAATAACTTTAAACATTTAAGTATAAAATTTTGAAGACCGTAAATATAATAAAAGGCTAAAGTTTTATGTATTCCAAACTACTAGATGAAAGAAAGTAATTTGTTATAACTTAGGTTATTATTATTAATTATAAATTATAGTTTATAATTAATTGATTATTATTATTATTGTTATTGTCATTATCATTATTATTATTATTATTATTATTATTATTATTATTATTATTAATTATTATTATTATTATTATTATTATTATTATTATTATATTGGAATGGAGACGATAATATCTTTAGAATCAGAAAGTGTAATAAACGCGCGAGGGAATGAAAGTTGTAAAAGGAAAAGTAAAGGAGGCCTGCGGTTTTGGCGCTGGCCAAGTACCCGACCACACACATTCTTTGTATCAATGAAGACAAGAGAGACTAGTTTTAGCCGACACTTCAAACCCTCCATTTTATTGTAATTACCAAATATGCCATCGACTCCCACTTTTTACGTAGTAAACACCCCACTGTTTCACAGGCGTACGACCCACTTTTTACGTAATTTGTACGATATGCTAGGTGGTGTTATTTTCGTAAATTTATACTCATTATACTCCGTAGTACGGAGTATATTTTTTTCAAATAATAATCAAATTAAAATTTATTAATTCACCTAGACAATTAAGAACTCTTGTTCTAGTTGAACCAAAACGCGTTTGTGCCATCAAGGTTACTTGTTGATGGGCAGGGGAGGCCCGGAGTGGGAACAAAGTGATCAACCGCTCAGGGTTCAGGATTTTATGAGGCCTAACTTTTTATATATAGACATAATCGGAGATTTGAGAAGTATGGGAACTAGGAAAACGCAACCGAAGTATCGAAGTCAAAGCACAATAGCCCAAAAAACAACAATTAAAGGTCTTAAAAATGAAAGAAATCAAAGTCCACTAGCATTCTAGCAAAGACGATTTTCTTTTTTAAATAGTTTATAATATTCATTATGGCTTAAGGGCACCAAAGTGTATCTCCATGATTGCAAACTTGCACTTTGTATCTCTTTACTACAACGACCTTTTTATTTTCTTTGAAATAAAAACAAATTGAAAGGTTGAAATACCAGTAGTAGATATATATAAGAACAACCATCCAAATCCAAATGCAGATCCAAACAATGGGAATATGTAATTATGTAAAGATATTTAATTATGGGTGACTTTGGATTTTATATAGAGTTATCGAGTACTATGTAAGTATAAATATTATTGAATTTTTACCATAGATATATTGGACTTTATAGCCGACAAATAATCATAAAAACACAACAAATTCTTGTCAAAGCGTTTTGAAAAAAGACTTCGAAATGAATTTAATGATTATTAAACTTGGTGCGAACCAAGAATAATTATCAGACCAATCTTTTGGGCCGATATGATTCGAACTCTCGTAAATGTTGGCCCATATATTTTTCTATACCGCTATACGGCTTTATATTGGGCTTAATCTGTTTAGTATCTTTATGTGACTACTAATCGTATTTCACTGTTGCCTTCATAAAAACACTATGTGGTCCCATTACTTCCGCCTTTCGTAAATCATTTGTGGTTTAGTTTAGTTTTATAAATACGAAACAATATGAGTGCCTCTAATGTTATAGCGGGTAGTTAACATCCCTTCTTAGCTATATTTGACACAGAGCGTTTAAGAGCTTTTAGCTTTTATAAAAAAACTTCTATTTAATAAAAAGTTTCGTCTGATTAAAAAGGTTTAGAAATTATAGACGAGGAAAAAAGTTACAAGCTACTACGTATAAGTTAATTGAAGTAACTGTTAGCTACAAGCTAACAACTAGTTTTCACAAACATACCCTTGGTATAGGCTCATTTAAACTATTATAAATAACGATTTTTTAGTGACAATTTTAAAGTTGTCGTTAATGTGAATAACATATTGAACATTTAAATAAGTACTCCGTACCAATTAAAAGTTAACTACTACGTACAATGCATTTATATATACATTTACGTATATATAGTGACAAGTGACAACTATATAGATTGTGCTTAAAAAATTTCCTATATGCAACACCATTACACATGGACAATACACTTAACAACACACGTAATCTAGCATAAACAAGATTCACCGAAAACCGTATTTGACTAACTAAAAAGTATAAATATCACACAAACACCACCAATCTAATAAAGCCACACAAACAAATTTAACAACACATGTTCTAAACTTCCAATAACACAAGCTCACAAACAAATCACAAATATCCAACTTATTTCTTTTTATTAAGTTTCTTCATATATCTCCTTCACCCAATCGTCATCATCGTCCTTCTCTGTATTTAGTTCTTGAACATCACTTATTCCCGCAAGCTTAGTATCACAGTGATCATCCTTGTATTCTTCGTTGTTTTTAGCTTCTCCGTCTTTCTTTAATATTCCATATAAATGAGAGACGTCTTCCCATTCAATCTTCGAAGATAAGTAATCATGACGAGCTAGATATTTCTTTAGTTCGATTTGTAGATTTCGAACAGGCTACAATAAAAATTTTTATATCAGAACAGTTGCTCCATAGTCCATACTACGAGTATCTAACTAAAGTACTACAGCATCTTTTTTGGACACTTAATTTTATTATTATTACGATACTCAAATATACCACGTCACATGGAGAAAAATTTATTTCACTACCATATCAATTACAGTACATATTTCATCCGTACTAGTCAAAGCGTTCACTTCCACGCTTTAATTATACACAATTTTAATATCTCCACTAGAATGTTTTTCATTAATTAAAACAACATATATACACGTACGTAATACATACTCCAATATACGAGTATTTATTTTGAAAAAACTAAAATATGACATTCAAAATTTGACGGTTGTAAAAATACGGAGTAAAATAAAATAAATAAATAAATAAATAAATAAATAAATGAAAAATTTAAGAAATAGGGGACAACCTCTGCTTTGCAATGATTAGCAAGCCGAAAAAAGGCGACGGAAACAAAATGTTTTCCGACGGATTCTGCAGATTTGATCTGACCAAGCCAATACGACGCCGTTTCCAGTCTATCAAACTGGCAATTACTACATTTTTCAGCAGTAAAGTACGGTGTTCCCGGAATCCTAACCGGTTTAACCGAAAACGGCGGTCTCACCGGAGTATTGACCCCATCAACTTCCATCGCCGGAGTTTTTTCCTTCTCCGATCCCTCACTTTTTCCCGAAAAGGTTACAGTCTTTTTCTTCATCCCATTTTGAGGGGTTTTATTCGTAGACTCTGCTTTAGGTTCTGGTTTGGTTTTCGGTACTTTTGAAGAGACTTTATCTGAAGGTCTTGTTTTCTGCTTTTGTGGTACGGCTTTTTCAGGGATATTTGGATTTCGAATGGTGCCAAATGTTCTCCGCTGCCTGAAATCAAACGAACATAGTATTTATATATCGTTTTTGTTACAATATATAAGATAAGATAGTAATAGTAGTTCTTTCAAACTGTTTAATAAGTAGATATGCAGTTTTATTTCGTATGCAATTTTGATAAATAAAAAAGAGTTATTGTAATTACATTTGAACGCATGTTTCTTTGGTCTTCTGCTTTGGTGGTTCCGCAATCTTGTTGTACTTTGATTTAACCGAGTGGGCTTTGTTTCCTGACACGGATAATTCAACGATAAATTACGAATAATAACAATATATTGTAAAATGATATAAGAGAGTTATTAATTAAAGATTTGGTACCAGGAAATGGTGTAGGAAGAACATCCATTTTTGAAGTGCCTGAGATATACAGTAGAATTCAATTGAAGTGCACTTTTTTTATGAGAGTGGTTTTTAGTGGAGTAATTTTGAATATAGTTTGAGTTAAAATGAAGAATGAAGTTTTTCAAATTGCGAAAAAAGCGGCAAAAGTCGAGGGAGGAGCGGATGGGCAGTTGATCAGATACGCTCCCATGTAGGCCCGTTTTATTTCTATACGTAATAAATTTAATTTTAATCTCATTAATTCATTTTATACGATTAATTTATATTAATTATTATTATTATTAAATTGTAATCGAGAAATACTAAAATTATACTAAGATTTTATCACAAAATGATAGTGGCGTCATTCACGATTGGGATTGAGAGTGATCCTCATTAAGGTTGCAAAAGACGTGAGACGGGGTTGAGACGGTCGGGTCCTAAAAAAGTCGAGACGTTTGAGACGGGGTTGAGACGGGGGTCGAGACGGACGTTGATCAATGTTGACTTTTAAATATATAAGTATATAAATGTATATATTTGTACATATTTTAAAGCCAAAAAACTTTAATTGACTAATTTGTACTCATAATTTGCTATCACCGTTAATATAATATAGAAAATTCAAACTAAAATACGACAAATTTGACCGATTTTATCGACTTTCCGGCTTTTCCGAATTTTGAGAGACTTTGACCTGATTTTTTAACTTTGACCCGAATTTTGACTGTTGACTGTCATATTAGACGGTTTTCTTCGAGACGGGACGAGCTAGTCACAAAACTGTCGCAACGGGCGTCGAGACGGCTCGAGACGGGTTGTTTTGCAACAGTTTATTCCTCATACATCACCTTTTGATCAATTTACACCTAATTTACGATTATACTCTTAATTATACTTAGAATAATAATATAATTTCAACTATTTAGAGGCATAACTGTAAATTTATGAGACAAAAGTGGTGTGTGAGAATTACATCTTTTCATGATTCAATCAAATTAGTAAATTACAATAAATTTACTATCTTTTTATTACTTATCTCTTTCCGCACAAAAGTAGTGTGTGAGAATTACATCTTTTCATGTTCAATCAAATTAGTAAATTACTATAATTTTACTATCTTTTTATTACTTATCTCTCTTCCTGCTTGACTATTTTAAGTTTTAGAGATAAATAGTAAACAATTTGTTGAACCTTGTGTTATAACAAAAGATTGGGCACTTTTATTCAGCTTGGTGTAGTTTGGGCCCGATTCAATCTCTCATTTCCCTAATTCTACAACTTTACAAATAATACGAGTATTTTTTTTTAACAAAAACGTTCTGTAAAGAAAAAGAAATCAATTACGTAAATTACAAATCCTATGAAAACCAAACATACTCCTAAATTTTTTAGGAAACTTACTCGTAAATTTTTAAGGAAACTTCTCAAGCTAGATAGATAAGTTATGATCCTATGGCGGCTCTATCAAACTCTCACTTATTAATTTATGGAGTAATCTTTTCATACCATTTACTAATATAAATGTATTGATGTAGTTTTAGTCTTGTATAAGGAAAGATAAATGTAAATTTGCTAATAAAGAAAGATAAAAATGAAGACACAGTTTTATAATTAGGGCACTCGTATTCTACCATTGAATTTGATAAATTTATCATAATTAAGTATTTTTTTATTTGACAAAAATAACGCAAACTCATACAAATAAAAACGTTTTTCAAAAGAAAACATTTTCCACCGAAAGATACAAAACGATAGCTTAGAGACTCGAACCTAGAAAGTATGACCTAACAAAAGAAAAAATATCCACAAGGAACAAAAAATCTCCGTAACCACTAACTATCATCTAAACCAAAAGAACTAAGAAAGAAAAGTCAAAATACTTCAACAAAATGAGACAATCATCCAAACGCACTAAAGGACCGTTTTCTTCATCTATCCATTGATGGTCTCCAGATAAATTCTTTTGTCATTTTGGTTAACAATCTTATATGTTAAAACATTGAAGACCCGTCCCCAACTAGGATGGCTTCAGGAGGAGCAATAATTTCACGATCTTCTCATTCTTGGAAGAAACCTATCTCAACCGGTTTGCACCGTGGATTTAAACGTCCGCTCGATGAGCTCTCACCTAACTCCCGGATTGATTATCAATAAACATCCTTTAAGAACTTGCGGGCATAGTCCAACGGTTCCTCCCATGTACTTTGTGTCATGTGATAGGGAAAAGTCATGGGTTCGATCCTTAGGGATGATATGATTTTCTTTAAAATATTTGAACACCCATAATGGTGGTATATATTGACCCTATAAGGAGGTTTTACCGGATTCGTTCACGGACCTCTAACCAAGAACACTGCCAGAATAGATGTGTTCCGGAGTACCGTCGATTGGGTTCGGGTTTCCGCCCGAACGTGTGTGATACGTGCAAGTGATGAGGTCGTTGAAATAAATGATCTACTGATGCCAGAAAAATCGTCGTTCAAAAAAAAAATAAATAAATAAACATCCTTTGAACCGCATCACCAAATTCAATATTATTTAGATTATCGTGTAAATTAGAAGAACGCGAAACAACCTCATCCTTCTTATTTTTCCTAAGTGTTGATTTAGCAGATATTTCTTCAAGCGGTTTTTTCGAGCGACCATTTGAAGTATACCATTTCGAACAAAACACCTCACACATAGGAACCATATAATCACAATATCTCCTACTTACCCGACCAAACTCCATAGGTTATAAATATTATCATCATCGAGTTTACTTCCCATACTAGCATCCGAAACAAGTATTGATATGCATTAGTGCTAAAGTACTTATTATGCAATTGTGGTAATAAAAAAATTTTGAAATTTTTTAATGACCACCCCGAACGTTGTCTTTAAAAAATTAAGACATGCTTAATTAATTTGTACATCAAAATTAACCACCCACTGAGACGACCCGTCCTAATCCATAAGGACGAATACAATAACATATGATTACATCGCGAAGTACTTGACCTCTATATGATACATTTTACAAACATTGCATTCGTTTTTAAAAGACAAACTTTCATTTCATCGAAAGTTGACAGATATGCATATCCTTTCATAATATATCCAAACTATGAATGACTTAATATTGATCTTGATGAACTCAATGACTCGAATGCAACGTCTTTTGAAATATGCCATGAATGACTCCAAGTAATATCTTTAAAATGAGCAAATGCACAGCGGAAGATTTCTTTCATACCTAAGAATAAACATGCTTTAAAGTGTCAACCATAAGGTTGGTGAGTTCATTAGTTTAACATAAATAATCATTTCCATCATTTTAATAGACCACAAGATTTTTATTTCTCATAAATATACGTCCCATGCATAGAGACAAAAATAATCATTCATATGGTGAACACCTGGTAACCGATATTAACAAGATGCATATAAGAATATCTCCTATCATTCCGGGAAATCCTTCGGACATGATAAAAACAACATCGAAGTACTAAAGCATCCGATACTTTGGATGGGGTTCGTTAGGCCCAATAGATCTATCTTTAGGATTCGCGTCAATTAGTAGATCGGTTTACTAATTCTTAGGCTACCAAGCAAAAGGGGCATATTCGGCTTCGATCATTCACCCATATAATTTAGTTTCAACTACTTGTGTCTGTTTCGTAAAACATTTATAAAAATTGCGCATGTATTCTCAGCCCAAAAATATAAAGGGTAAAAAGGCAAATGAAACTCACTCTACAATATTTTGTAGTAAAAATATTCATACGACGAAACTGAACAATGCAGGGTTGGCTTCGGATTCACGAACCTATATCATTCATATATATATTAAAACATATAATCGTAATCGAGCAATTTATATATATATATAGTTATGTATTAAAATTAATATTCATATACAATTCTATTAATACTTATAATATATTATAATACTTATTCGATATGTAATTTAGTTATCGTTATATCAATATAAATAATATTATATCCTGATATTAAGTAATATTAGTATACGTATGTATTAAATATGTCTTTATAGACATTTCTTTTGTTTGCAAAAATAATATTTATAATAATATTAGAATAAGTATAATAATAATAGTAATAATAGTTTTAATACTAATAATAATGATAATGATAATAATAATAATTTTTTATTAGCAATGATAGTTTTAATAAACATGATAATTTTTGTAATAAGGATACTACTAAATATAGTAGTAATAATTAAAATGTTAATAATAATAATAATAATGATAATAAAGATAATACTTAATAATATTAACGATTAAGCTTTATGATTATAACTTAAAACATTCCTTTTTGTCAAGTTTATATAATAATACTTCGTTCTTAATACTTAATATTTTAATTATATTATTAAGCGTAATTGTAATCATTTTACACTTTTATATGTCATACACGTTTTCATGAGGGTATCAAGTTTATATCTATACTTATCAATACTATATAATTATATCATTTTGTCATGTCATACCTAATCATAAACATAATCATACTTATTTTATCCATAATACAATAACTATAATAAAAGTTGTATTATTTTTATAACAATAACTATAATAATGATAAACAATACTTTTAATAATAATGATAATGCTAATAATAATAATAATAATAATAATAATAATAATAATAATAATAATAATAATAATAATAATAATAATAATAATAATAATAATAATAGTAAAAGAAAAGAGAACTACCTCTAAACAGCTTTAAAAAAACTATGCCAACGCCTAGGCTCGAACTCGAGACCTCTCGCTAACCAACACACACGCCTAACCACTGTTCCGTCTATTGCTTTTCTGTTTTAACTCCTATCCTAAAAATATATATCTCGTATATCTATATATTTATAAATATAGTTTCCATTACATCGCATATTATTTTACATATTTAATTCTAACAATTTTAATCATATAATATTTCAAATAATATTTCAAATTATATATATATATATATATATATATATATATATATATATATATATATATATATATATATATATATATATATATATATATATATATATTTATGCATCTACTTACAATTAGTTGTTCGTGAACCGCCGGGAATGGTCGAAGGTCAATTGAACATAGGAAACAGTTCAAAATTTTTGAGACTCAACATTACAGACTTTGCTTATCGTGTCAGAATTATGAAATCGTATCGAGAGTTTGATTTAAAATTAGTCGAAATTTTCCGGGTCACTACAGTACCTACCCGTTAAAGAAATTTCGTCCCGAAATTTGAGTGAGGTCGTCATGGCTAACAATAAAAGTGTTTTCATGACGAATATGAGTTAGAGTTTTATCATTATTGATTAATATGGATAAAACGATTCGATCATGTGAAGCGCACGAGTGAAGTTTTCACAAAAGATTGAGATAGAGATTTAACTTTTGACGTAGTCATGGTGGATTTCCGAAATTCAATGAATTTTTAATCAGAATGAAAATGAAAATGAAAATGAAATCGTACGATTTATTAGCAAACTGTCGGAATTACAGGAGAACAGAAATATCAAGGAAAATATTTTCGTGATATGCTTAGAGATTAAGTAGAATGAAAAAGTTATGTAACATGGCACATGATGACGTTATGGTCTATGATTCATCACGTTCCATTAGAAACTCAGCATGACTTACTGTAATATAATCACGTTGATCAAGTGCCATTATATTATACTAACTCATGCATTAGTTCCCAACATTACTTCAATAACATTCATATTTTAAGCTCAAAAGTTTACAGAATATAGAAACTAACAGTTTCTATATGATGTAACACTGATAGCGCGAAGAGATTAATGATTTCATATAAGAATAGTTATGAAAACATCTTCAGAAATATGGAGGATATTTATAATGAAAGATACGATGATATCTTGGAATTTCTAATATCGAAGGATGGTGAAGAAAATTTGTTCGCAAGAGTTTGGAGTCAGAAGCAATGTATTCGCTAAAGATTTCATCAGAAACAGAATCATTAGGATTCTTAATGTACAAGTTTAGTCCTTGTGATTTGTTCAGAGAATCCTTCGTAGTTTGCTCAATCAGTTTTTTAGTTTCAAACTTTTTCTGAGCTTTACCAACATACAATTCTTTATCATCAACTTTTGGCTGTTGAGGTCGTTTACAGTTTTTGTTGCTTCATTCAACTTTTCAAAATTCAGAGTATTAATTCGCAGACTGGGTGCTTTTCAGAATTTCAGAATGGAAGATCATAGTTCTAAGAGATAAATGTTATATGGATACATATAACTGTTGATGTGGAAACGTTGCGAGACTCACAATACAGATTTGCTGATTCCCGGTAATTGGTATGGCAATTCTTGTTACAAGATGCGGATGAGTACATGATGAAACTTCAATAGATAAATTTAGTGATTTGTCGGAGAGATTTAAACCAAGAATCGACGAGGTTGCTGGTACATCTGCTGGTAATATGGTGGAATATAAAAGGTTCCCCGGTAACAATAAAAGAGCACGCATATATATCAAGGTTGTAGTAAGGCTAGTCCGACTGAAAAGTCGAAGTTGACTTGCTGGAGCTGTGACAAATTTGGCTAATTTGGAAAGAGGTTGCAAAGTTATTTTTGGTAATAACAATGCCAAGGAATTATAAGTTCATTTTAAACTTCTACTTAGCTTCCAAGAGTTTTTCAGGTGCATGCCCATATGCATAAGTTCTTCCTTTCGTAGGTATCGTGTGGTTGGATCATCCTCTCGATTGAGGTGTTTTCAAGAGTCATGAAAGGTTTGAACGCAGATTGTAATCGTCAAGATACAAATGAGGTTTAAGATGAATTCAAGTGGCAAACTTGAAGAATTGTTTAGTTTCATATGTTATAATCAATATTTTAATTCATTTTAATTGTCCAACGTTGGTAGTCCACAGTTAGCAGTCCATAGTCACTAACTTAATAATTCATATATAGTTTATAACATTCGAATTAATTAATACGTATCGTGACCCGTGTACATGTCTCAGACTCGATCACAACTCAAAATATATATATTATTGTAGAATCAACCTCAACCCTGTATAGCTAACTCCAGCATTATTGCATATAGAGTGTCTATGGTTATTCCAAATAATATATATAGATGCGTCGATATGATATGTCAAAACTTTGTATACGTGTCCCGATATTTAAAGTGCGTAAAATAAATAACAGAAATTAAATGACGATAAATAAAATTGCGAGAATTAAATTGCGATAAAATAAATTGCGATAAATAAATTGCAATAAATAAATTGCGATTAATAAATGTAATCAGTTAGCTAGGAACAGTTAGCGTGGATTCTTAACAAAATTTCTCATAATTAATTTGTTTGTTTCTAACAATTTTTATTTTGTCCAATATTTTCTTCATTATGCCACTTGTTGGATTCTGGTAAATCATAATCCAAATGTGAAATTGGATGAAAATGGTTATTCTGCGGTGAACGGATATGTATATCTGTGGATGTACGTAGGATAGTAAATGACTGTTGAATCAGATTGGAAGAATGTACTGTGTAACTTATTAATGTGAAATTTAAATATTTCTCGGGTATTACCTACCCGTTAAAATGTTTTCACCATTAACAGTTTGTACAAAAGAATTTTTAATTACAATCTTTATGAAAACATATATACATATATATTTTCTTCAGATGTAATATAGATTTAATGAGTTAATATGATATTAATCTCATTTGATTTACCGTTAGAACAAGAATATATAATCTCTAAAACATTAGAGATTACATAATCGCCATGAAGAACGAAGATAATTGATGTAGAACGATACGTAGAATGATGATTATACTCGAGGTACAGAATGAGATGTTGAGGCATGGATTGTCGATGGTACTGGTGCTGTTATTGATGGTACTGTTGGTGCCGGTGATGTTGCTAAAGCTGGTAAATTTTGAACCATATTCTCCAAATTGATTACTCAAACCCGAAGTTCGTTGACTTCTTTTATTATTCCGGGATGATTGTCGGTCGGAACGAGCGGATGAATAAGGTTCAGAATTTGAGATAGAATATAATCGTGACGAGATACTCTGGAAATGAGATAGAAAATGGTATTATGGACAGGTTCGCCGGTAAGTGCTTCAGGTTCACCGTCAAGAGATGAATTCGGTTGATGGAAAGTATCGCCTTCTTCACGTCTCAATTGATTATGTCGACTACGAACCCTTCAGATGAATTAGGAATGGTTGATTGGTTGATTCATTCAGGTGACGCTGCTTCCGGAGTTAGGTGAACATCCATGTAGCAATAGCTGTCGGAATAACTATCGAAATAGCTATCGAAATCTGAGGGACTCGAACTGGTTGAGGGATTCATCTCGTACGATCAGATAAAGGATTTTTGATAAGAAACAGATTATAGGATGTAGATTAGTACCCTGCAATACATAATTTACATATGAATATATAATACTAAAATCTCATAAGTTACGGAGAAATCTACGGAAGATATCAGGAAAGGTCTATAGTAACAGATACACTAAGATATGAATTTATCTATACACTGTCTATGCAATAGAGGCAGTAAGACGTGTCTAGACTTTAAGGATGATAAGCAAATAATTTTTGACACTAAATGATAAACAAAACTTTTGACATGCAGACACGGTCGAAGTCCAGACTCACTAATGCATCTAAACAACTATCAGTTAGACACACTAATGCAAGACCTGGTTCGCTAAGACCACCGCTCTGATACCACATGAGATGACCCTTCCTAATCCATAAGGATGAACAATAACATATGATTACATCGCGAGGTACTTGACCTCTATATGATACATTTTACAAACATTGCATTCGTTTTTAAAAGACAAACTTTCATTTCATCGAAAGTTGACAGATATACATATCCTTTCATAATATATCCAAACTATGAATGACTTAATATTGATCTTGATGAACTCAATGACTCGAATGCAACGTCTTTTGAAATATGCCATGAATGACTCCAAGTAATATCTTTAAAATGAGCAAATGCATAGAGGAAGATTTCTTTCATACCTGAGAATAAACATACTTTAAAGTGTCAACTATAAGGTTGGTGAGTTCATTAGTTTAACATAAATAATCATTTCCATCATTTTAATAGACCACAAGATTTTCATTTCTCATAAATATACGTCCCATGCATAGAGACAAAAATAATCATTCATATGGTGAACATCTGGTAACCGACATTAACAAGATGCATATAAGAATATCCCATATCATTCCGGGAAATCCTTCGGACATGATAAAAACAACATCGAAGTACTAAAGCATCCGGTACTTTGGATGGGGTTCGTTAGGCCCAATAGATCTATCTTTAGGATTCGCGTCAATTAGTAGATCGGTTTACTAATTCTTAGGCTACCAAGCAAAAGGGGCATATTCGGCTTCGATCATTCACCCATATAATATAGTTTCAACTACTTGTGTCTATTTCGTAAAACATTTATAAAAATTGCGCATGTATTCTCAGCCCAAAAATATAAAGGGTAAAAAGGCAAATGAAACTCACTCTACAATATTTTGTAGTAAAAATATTCATACGACAAAACGGAACAATGCAGGGTTGGCTTCGGATTCACGAACCTATATTATATATATATATATATATATATATATATATATATATATATATATATATATATATATATATATATATATATATATATATATATATATATATATATATATATATATATATATATATATATTAAAATTAATATTCATATACAATTCTATTAATACTTATAATATATTATAATACTTATTCGATATGTAATTTAGTTATCGTTATATCAATATAAATAATATTATATCCTGATATTAAGTAATATTAGTATACGTATGTATTAAATATGTCTTTATAGACATTTCTTTTGTTTGCAAAAATAATATTTATAATAATATTAGAATAAGTATAATAATAATAGTAATAATAGTTTTAATACTAATAATAATGATAATGATAATAATAATAATTTTTTATTAGCAATGATAGTTTTAATAAACATGATAATTTTTGTAATAAGGATACTACTAAATATAGTAGTAATAATTAAAATGTTATTATTAATAATAATAATGATAATAAAGATAATACTTAATTATATTAACGATTATGCTTTATGATTATAACTTATAACATTCCTTTTTGTCAAGTTTATATAATAATACTTCGTTCTTAATACTTAATATTTTAATTATATTATTAAGCGTAATTGTAATCATTTTACACTTTTATATGTCATACACGTTTTCATGAGGGTATCAAGTTTATATCTATACTTATCAATACTATATAATTATATCATTTTGTCATGTCATACCTAATCATAAACATAATCATACTTATTTTATCCATAATACAATAACTATAATAAAAGTTGCATTATTTTTATAACAATAACTATAATAATGATAAATAATACTTTTAACAATAATGATAATGCTAATAATAATAATAATAATAATAATAATAATAATAATAATAATAATAATAATAATAATAATAATAATAGTAAAAGAAAAGAGAAGTACCTCTAAACAGCTTTAAAAAAACTATGCCAACGCCTAGGCTCGAACTCGAGACCTCTCGCTAACCAACACACACGCCTAACCACTACTCCGTATATTGCTTTTCTGTTGTAACTCCTATCCTAAAAATATATATCTCGTATATCTATATATTTATAAATATAGTTTCCATTACATCGCATATTATTTTACATATTTAATTCTAACAATTTTAATCATATAATATTTCAAATTATTATATATATATATATATATATATATATATATATATATATATATATATATATATATATATATATATATACATACATACATACATATATATATAGGGGCAGGATCAATGGGGAAGTAACCAATTGGGGGGAAGCGGGGGGAAGCAAAAAAAATTTTTTTTTTCGTTTTTTTTGAATTTTTTTTTCCCGGCATCAAGATCACACGAAAATATGAACAATTAGAAGAGACCCTTCGTGATGAATGTTATTATTTAGACGGGAAAACGATCGACAAAAATAACATTCAAGATAATATTGTTCGTGAAGAATATGAACGTTTTTTTTTCATGTTATGTGAAGTAAAATTTAGCCCGATTTAGAGTTTAGGGTTTAGGGTTTAGGGTTTGGTGTTTTGGGTCATAAACCCAAAACACCAAACTCCAAACCCTAAACCCTAAACCCTAAACTCTAAACCGTTCGTGTTAAAAACTCAATCTAAATCCTAAATCTAAACCCTAAATCTAAACCCTAAACCCTAAATTTCTAAACCCTAATATCTAAACCCTATAAACCCTAATATCTAAACCCTAATATCTAAACCCCAATAGCTAAAACCTCAAAATACGCTCGAAAAACACGATAATTGTTATATATTACTTCTTCGAGCGTTTTCCTGCCAAAATAAAAACATTTATCACAAAGTGTCTCTACTAAATGTTCATATTTTCATCTCATCTATAATGTTCGTGAATAAAGTTTTTTCAAAAAACGAATTTTTTTTTGCTTCCCCCCGTTTCTCCCCGAATGGTTACTTCCCTCTTGATCCTACCACTATATATATATATATATATATGTATGCATCTACTTACAATTAGTTATTCGTGAATCGCCGGGAATGGTCGAAGGTCAATTGAATATAGGAAACAGTTCAAAATTTTTGAGACTCAACATTACAGACTTTGCTTATCGTGTCAGAATTATGAAATCGTATCGAGAGTTTGATTTAAAATTATTCGAAATTTTTCGGGTCACTACACCCACCCCATAAAAATAACTACCACAAACTATCAAATTGTATCATTTTTTATGCATAAATTGACTCTTAATGATAACTCTAAGAGTTGTCATTAAATAACTTCAAAAACTATATATTACTTATCATATTAAGAGTAAAAATATTACTCCGTGTCATTCTTAAAATACATAACATTCGTTAATTTCTTTAAGAAAATATCTTAGCTGTAATTATATTTTATCCAGTCCACCACATTGGCTAATTAGAAAACAAAAATAATATTTTCTTATTTATATAAAACATCGCATTATTTAATAATTTAAAATTTATAAATGAACACCATAGTAAAAATATGTTACTAGTATTTGGTTAAAACCCCATTTATATGTGATTATAGCTCATACGGTTTAACAAATTAGGCTTTCATGTTCAAACTATCTGCGAAAGAGTTCCCAAGGAAATAAAATAAGGCGTCAACAGTTCTGTCTAGCGCCTTTTAGGCTTAGTCACGTCAATGAAGCAAAGCCATAGCACGAGAGAGATGGCTTTTCTTCGCCGGTTTATCTCGAGGAAGTGCTCAATTCGAGAATCTTATATGTCAATAGAGAAAGCAGATTCAGAAAGAAAAAGAATTATTTTTTACTTATATATATGCAATCTATTCGAGCTCTGTTAAAATAGTGAATCAACAACCACGAAACACCAATGGAACTTCAATTGATCGAAACACAAAAAATCACCAAGTACCGAAATTACAAATATTGCCAAAATTACATGATGAAACAGAGACAAGTAATGGAAGCCAAGATTACACGATGAACAAGAGCACAATAGAGATTGCAATCTCTTTAAACAAAATTGTAATCGGCCAATGTAACAGGAACCAAAATTAGGGTTGATAAAACGAGTAGCAGTGAATAAAGGGAGCGGGGTGTGTTGTATGACAACCCTAGCTCACGACACCCTTGATATAGAGGAAGGAAAAGGCACCAGCAACCCAGAACTATCACAGAAAGGCAAAACAGAACCTCAACTTTAAATAGCATAACATCACAAGTTCTTATGGCTTTGCACAGCAGGTCCTTTTAGTAAACCATGAAACCTACACAAAGATCAAGAGCAAAATACAATGAGAACAAGAAAAGACCAAAAAGGAGTTTGACAAAGTGATAAATTTAACATCCCCCCACAAACTCATTTTTGGTATAAGTTGTAGAGTCCAAGTTTGCTAGCCAAGTAGCCATGTTGGGTCACACTGAAAGGACCCGTTCATACCAATTATAAACGATTCACGAAGTTGATTTCATTGCGAGGTATTTGACCTCTATATGATACATTTTACAAACATTGCATTCGTTTTTAAAAGACAAACTTTCATTACATCGGAAGTTGAAGGCATGCATACCATTTCATAATATATCCAAATATAATTGACTTAATAATATTCTTGATGAACTCAACGACTCGAATGCAACGTATTTTGAAATATGCCATGAATGACTCCAAGTAATATCTCTAAAATGAGCAAATGCACAGCGGAAGATTTCTTTCATACCTGAGAATAAACATGCTTTAAAGCGTCAACCAAAAGGTTGGTGAGTTCATAGGTTTATCATACACAATCGTTTCCATAATTTTAATAGACCACAAGATTTCATCTTTTATATGTATAAACTGCAGGAACACTCATCTGCAAAAATTATAATACAGGAACACTCATCTGTATAAAAATTCATTCATATGGTGAACACCTGGTAACCGACATTAATAAATGCATATAGAATATCCCCAAATATACAGGTACACTCATCTGTATAAAATTGAAGTACTAAAGCATCCATAACCTGGATGGGGTTTGTTAGGTCCATAGATCTATCTTCAGAATTCACGTCAATTAGGGGGTCTTTCCCTAATTCTTAGGCTACCAAGCTAAAAGGGTGATATTCAATTTCGATAATCCAACCATAGAATGTAGTTTCAATTACTTTTGTTTATTTCGTAAAATATTTATAAAAGCAGCGCATGTATTCTCAGTCCCAAAAATATATATTGCAAAAGTATTTAAAAAAGGGAGCAAATGAAACTCACAATACGATATTTTGTAGTAAAAATATGCATACGACGAAAACTGAACAATGCAAGGTTGGACTCGGATTCACGAACCTATATCATTTGTATATATATTAACACACATAATTGAAATCGGACAGATATATATATTAATTTATTAGTTATATCATTTTTATGTTAATAATATATATATGTTTCATATATTCATTTTGTATACAAAAATATTAATTTTATTATGTTATATGTAATATATATATATATATATATATATATATATATATATATATATATATATATATATATATATATATATATATATATATATATATATATCATTCGTTTGTTAAAAATAGTAATTATAATAATACTAAAATAATATTAGTAATGGTGAAAATGATAATAATGATATTAATAATGATAATAATAATGCTTATTATTCCATTAATGATAATAATAATGATATTAATAATTATAATTGTAAAAATATTAATTTTACTGTTAAAGACAGTTTTGATAATGATTTTGATAATTATATGATAATAGTACTCATGATAATATAAATAATAATAATACTTATAATCATATTAGTGGTAATAATAATAATAATAATCTTAATATTAATGATGATAATAATAATTATAGTTATGATAATAATACTTATTTTTAATGATGATAATAAATTATAGTATGATAGTTATAGTAATACTTAACTTAACAATAAAATCAATAATAATTATGACAATCTTATTACTAATGGTAATCTTAATAATAATGCTCTTGTTATAAATACTAATAATAATTCAAAAATGATACTAATACTATTATTAATGATAATAGTTTGTATTATTTTCATACTAACAATAATAATAATAATCCTACTCATAATAATACTTATATCAATATCTCTTTACATATTAAAGTAAACACACAATTGAGTGACAAATCCCCTTAAAAATAAATCCCAGCCATCCAATCTTTTAAGCACCTCTAATCCTAGCCATCCATTTCTAATCCCTCCCTTAATCACGTGACAATCCTTGGTTTAGGAATTAAACAGACAAAATTAACCCTCGCTACTAATAAACACACGGGTAGTAACACAAAAATTAGGGGTTTTTTCGTCCAATCATTCCACGCATCTGATTCGATTCTTCTTCATCAATCAATCAATTTGTTTGCATCTTCAACTATTATAATTACCGAATTTTGTTTACAAGTGGTATGTAATTAAATGACTTTTTGTTTATGATTATTGTAATCCATTCATATGCTTTTTATTGTGTTTAGGGTTTATCAAATCCTACAAACGAATGGATGGTGAGGAACCTACCAATCGAACACCCATATACCTTATGCATCTGTTAGTACAATTGCTAATTTGTTTCTTTCAACAGGTACTTAAATGAGATTAATGAATTCACTTGATTTTTTTTTTCAATTATTGTTATAATTGATTGAATTTTCTCATATTATAACAATGATAGAAGTGACTAATTGCCTGTATTATTTGAAAGGACCCGTCCTAATCCATCCGGATGAAGTCCATATCGATTATAAACGAATCACAATAGTTGATTACATCGCGAGGTACTTGACCTCTATATGATACATTTTACAAACATTGCATTCGTTTTTGAAAAGACAATCTTTCATTACATCGAAAGTTGACAACATGCATATCATTTCGTAATATATCTTACTATAATTGAATTAATAATAATCTTGATGAACTCAACGACTCGAATGCAACATCTTTTGAAATATGTCATGAATGAATCTAAATAATATCTTTAAGATGAGCAAATGCACAGCGGAAGATTTCTTTCGTATCTGAGAATGAACATGCTTTAAAGTGTCAACCAAAAGGTTGGTGAGTTCATTAGTTTAACATAAATAATCATTTCCATCATTTTAATAGACCACAAGATTTTCATTTTTTCATAAATATACGTCCCATGCATAGAGACAAAAATATCATTCATATGGATTGAACACCTGGTAACCGACCTTAACAATATGTATATTAGAATATCCCCATCATTCCGGGATCCTCCTTCGGACATGATATAAATTTCGAAGTACTCAAGCATCCGATACTTTGGATGGGGCTTGTTGGGCCCGATAGATCTATCTTTAGAGTTCGCGTCAATTAGGGTGTCTGTTCCCTAATTCTTAGATTACCAGACTAAATAAAAAGGGGCATATTCGATTTCGATAATTCAACCATATAATGTAGTTTTGATTACTTGTGTCTATTTCGTAAAACATTTATAAAAATTGCGCATGTATTCTCAGCCCAAAAATATAAAGGGTAAAAAGGCAAATGAAACTCACGCATATAAATATTGTAAAACAGTTAATAAAGCATTTGCATGTATTCTCAGCCCAAAAATGTAAAGAGTAAAAGGGAGCAAATGAAACTCCCCTAATGTATTTTGTAGTAAAAAATACATATACATCATTGAACAAGTGTAAGGTTGGCCTTGGATTCACGAACCTATATCATTTGTATATTTATTAATATACATAATGGTAATCGAACAAGTATATTTATAAGTTTATTAGCTATATCCTTTTTATATTAAATATATATTTATATATGTTTCATATATTCATTTTATACATGAAAAGATATTTAAATCTTTGTTATGTGATATGTATTAGATATATTTATATAAATATCAATCATTTGTTAAAGTAGTATTTTAAGATAATATTTTAAGTGATATCAATAATAATAATGATAGTACTAATATTAATAATAATGATAATAATATTAAGAATGATAATATTAATGATAGTTTTTATAATGAATCTCACAATAACGATAATATTAGCAGTTTTTAATGAAATGAATAATTTAATAGTAATGATAATGAAAATAATGATTTTTAGAATAATACCTAATACCTGATAATAATAATAATTATTATAACAATCTTATTACTAGTGGTAATCTTTAATTAATAATACTTTTGTTAATAAAAATAATAAAATTTATAAATGTTACTAATACTTGTATTAGTAATGATGATAATTCTAATAACTAATGTTCGTAATACATAATCGTAATATTACTAATAATAATTATAATTCTAGTACTTAATGATCGTAATAATAATAATAATAATAATAATAATAATAATAATAATAATAATAATAATAATAATAATAATAATAATAACAATGATATTACTACCTACATAACGATATTAACTCAATTACTTAATAAAAAAAATTTGTATTTATGATAGTAATTATGATAATTATCATAACAATAATAACAATAACTAATAATAACAATATTAATAATAATAATAATGATAATAATTGAAATAAAAATAAGAGATTATACCCTATTGGAAAGCTTTTATAAAAAGATCTGCCCCAGAACAGAATCGAACTTGTGACCTACTGTTAGTTCAACAACACCCAGGAACCATCAAGCTACTTGTTCATTTCTGATATAAATCAGACCTTAATACTATTTAACCCGTTTGGCAGAATATACTCGGCCCAATAGAAGGTTCAAAGCCCAACAGAAATAATAGACTCTCGGCCCAATAACACTAGCCTTGTTCAATAGCCCAGTAATATAATCGAATAGCAAAAATTGGAATAAGGTTTACGCTTTGAACATAGGATTCGAAACAGGAAACACGAGCCGTCATTTTCTACTTATCTTTATCGTCGTCATATTTTAATCATAATCCCACATCATTCAATATCTTCATTAATCCTCATCAATTTTTAACCAGTAAAAGACTTAGAGATATAAATAATACGCGTGAGTGGGTGTTGAAATCGAAACAAAAATAATAAACAACACATCTTCGTTGTTTTTAATTTCATTTTCACTCGTTTCATTATTATTCACCAAGATTGTAATTGTAATCATCATCATAAAAAAAAAACAAATCATCAACTTGGGTGTCCATAATGGTCGGCCAAGACATCCATTTTGTCCCACTTATTAGAAAAAAAACGAAGCATGAATATTTTTATTCACCCAAGTTGACAAACTTTATGTTGTGGCCACCTTCTCCTTTATTCTTTAGCATAAAAGGACCACCTTTATTTTCACAGTAACCGAAAAAAAAATATAATCATTCAAGTGTAGTTGTAGCGGCTTATGATATTAGAAGGTGACGGATTAAATAGAAAGAAAGGTATAGCAGTTATTATCAACAACGGTTTCCCATGATGAAGGTTAAGCGACAGAAAGAAAGAAGAAGTAAAAAAAAAAGATAGGTGAGGGTTTGAAGTGGGTGTCGATGGATGGTGTGCCGGTTTAATAGTATCGGTTGTGGTGTTGTCGATGGCAGGTGGTTGTTTGTAGTGACCCGAAAATTTTCGACCAAATTTAAACTTAAATCTGTATGTGTTTCCGACACGATAAGCAAAGTCTGTAATGTTGAAGTCTCAAAAAGTTTGAACTGTGTTCATGTAATCAAATGCCCTTTGACTATTCCCGACGATTCACGAACCATAGTTTACAAATAAATATGTATATATATACTATATAATTAGTAAGTAGAATATAATTAATAAATGGTAATATTAAGATATTAATTGTAATTATAAGTTGGTATATTAACATTTTTATAATTAGAATTATTATAATCAGTATTATTATAAATAATATTATGAATAATATTATTATTACTATTTTATTTTGCAGTCATTCTTATTAATGATTATTAAACTTAACTGTTAATTTAAAATTTCCATTATCTTTATTAGTAATATATCAATATTTTCTATTACACTATATCATTTGATATTATTATTAATAATTGATATAATTAACTCTATTATTATTAGTATTAGTATTTTTATATTTATAATTACAAATATGATCATTAATATCTATTAGAAAAGAATATATTTTATGGTTACTAACATTAATAACACAATTATTATCATTCTTTTATTATTTATATTATCTATATCTATTATTAATATTGATATAATTATTAATATTAATTAATAATACCTTTAATGAATTAAAATTTATTTTATAAACCATAAATTAAAACAAGAATCTGTGAATCTGTTTCTTGTAGCTTTTATACTATTTTTGATTTACAAATTCGTACAATCAGATTCAATCAATAACAACAAATCCAAAAATTAGTTGAAGATCACGATCGACTTTATCCTTTTTCTATTCTTCTTTTCTTCCTCATTTTGTTCCTGTCGATGCCCATACTCGCTACAAAACAATTATGATGGTACTGAGCAATTCCAAATTTTGTTACCCATCGTAATCATACTTTATGTATTCTTATTTCTTTATCCTGTCTTCACCTCTTGCTCGAACATCCTGACACACGTTTTATTTATATAACATGCGATTGTCTCAAATTATTGGAAAAAGTTATTGGAGTACTACATTACCTTCAAATACAAACCACAACACCATCACACCCGGCTATTTTCCCCACGATCACCATTACTATTGTGAACCCCATTACCATGAAAACAACCATCGACTCCAAAACCAAACCACCTATTTTATATATATATATATATATATATATATATATATATATATATATATATATATATATATATACATATGATCATACATCATCCATCATAAAAATCGATCACCTTGTTTCTTCTTCTTTGTGGATCATTAAACCGCCACCACCACCCCATCTATCGACAACCTGCAACTTACATCAAAACATTTCTTGTTGGAATAATATATGAACCCACTTTTATAACCATCTTCATCATCATCTCGCTAATCATCGGTCACCTTTGTCGAACACCATAAAAACGGCAACCACTTAACCACATGAACAAGATCACAACCACCGTATCTACTACTCGAGGATTGATGTCGTTTCTATTTATTGTTTATGTTTCGAATAACCTATAAACTAAACCCATTTATATTTTCTTCTCCATCAAACTCATCACTTTCCACCACTGTTAAATACTCTAAACAATTCCCCATGACCGCTGAACCTGTTTTGTGTTTCAGTTTGAGAACACCACAACCGCTACAAAACCCATGGCCGTTCATACTCGTTTTCTTCTTTTTCTGTTCTAGTTCGATGCACAACAATCACCACCTTTTATCACCTTAAAACCCAACCACACCTTCATTACTTCTGCTACCCACTGTATTCCTTTCCTGATCAAGAACAAGCACAACCTAGCCACAAAACCATCGGCATGGATTAATATTGTTGGGGTAATTTTTTTTTCTGACAATCAAGACTAGGAACCGTGATATTTATGATGAATGATAATGATAAAGAACAAAATGTTGAGTGGTGTTGTTTCTTTATGTTTATAGTTGGAAACCAAACCCCACAAATACTTTAACTTTTAGACTACCACATGCGTTCCCTTTTATTTAACCAGTCGACACCCAAAAATCATTAAAGCAAGTTAGTTGAATAATGCACAACCTCTAATTGGATGTACTGTTGTCGAGGAGAAAAAGATGGCAACGGTGTTGAAGTTATTATCATAATGGTACCACTTTTGCAAAAATATCCCTTCCATTTCACCTGCCATTTTTTTTTTCTTTTCAAACGATTCCTTTAATTGCTGGAACCAGGCCGCAAGCCTTTATGTTTAGTGTTGGGCCACGATTTTGATCTAGTACTTGGGCCTATATTGTTTATCTGTTGGGCCGAGCTATTGGGCCATATGAGTATGATGTTGTTGGGCCGAGGACTAGCATTTTGTTGAAGCGTAAAAGCTGATTGCAGTCTTATATTTTTTTTTTCCTATTAATAAACGATGAAGATGATGGATGATTTTGCTCAAGATGATGAGTGATGTGATCATGAAACTGAGATTAAGTTATAATGATGATATAAGCTAGGATTAGGATGATGATTATGATGAAGTAATTAGATGATGGTAAATTGATGATGGTTGGGGTATTCTGTTGGTTTCGGTTAATGAAGAAAAGGCAGGAAAAGTTGGGTTAAGTAGTTTAGTGTATAAACTAAAACAGAAAAGAAGCAACAGATCCATGGCTTGGGTGTTTGTTTGAGAGCGAGAGGTATCGAGTTCGAAACCGGTTTGCGACGTTTTATTTTTGGAAGAGGTTTTGAGGTAGCCTTTATTTATTTATTTGTTAATACTTATTAATTTAAATTATTATTATTGTTAATATTAATATGATTATTATTGTTTTGATTATTATTATTATTATTGTTATTATTATGATTATTATTATTATTAGTACCATACCTACAATTATTATTATTACCATATTTATAAGAATTATAATTATTACTATCATTAACATTAGTATTTTTTTTAAGCATCATTAAGATTATTATAAACTGTACCCTTTAAATATTATTATTTTTATTATTAGGATTATGAATATTATTATTATTACTATTATGAAAATAATAAAACTTAGTAGTATTTTTGTTAATATTAGTATTAGTATCATTTTAAAATTTTTAAGTATTATTATTATTAAGTAGTATGAATATCAATTATTATTATTACTATCAATGTTATTATTCTTATTATAAATTATATTATAAAAACTTATTATCATCACTATCAATATTATTATTAACAAAATTATTAACTTTAATATTTTTATTAGTAACATTAGGTATTATCATTATTATCA
Organism: Rutidosis leptorrhynchoides; assembly: GCF_046630445.1. Taxonomy (NCBI): domain Eukaryota; kingdom Viridiplantae; phylum Streptophyta; class Magnoliopsida; order Asterales; family Asteraceae; genus Rutidosis; species Rutidosis leptorrhynchoides. The sequence goes on from NC_092335.1 coordinate 57,735,994, forward strand.
TTTATACCATTACAAATAATATTATGGCATTATTATAATTACTATATTTTAACAAACAAACGATATATATATATACTTAATACATATAACATAATAAAAATTAATATTTTCATATACAAAATGAATAAATGAAACATATAAATATTATCCATATAAAAAGGATATAACTAATAAATTTATATATACATATATGTTCGATTACAACTATGTATATTAATAAATATACAAATGATATAGGTTCGTGAATCCGAGGCCAACCCTACATTGTTTAGTTGTTCAATGTCGTCATATGTATTTTTACTACAAAATACAATACGGTGAGTTCATTTGATTCCCTTTTACTCTTTACATTTTTGGGACTGAGAATACATGCACTGTTTTTACAACTGCTTTATTAAATACTTTTGAAATATATTTTGAACTGAGAATATATGAAATGCTTTTATAAATGTTTGACGAGATAGACACAAGCAAAACATTCCTCGAATGAATTATTATGCAGACAGAAGTTCTGCGGATTATTATTGAATTATGTGGACATGATAATTGCCACCATTGAATTATGTGGACATGATAATTGTCACCATTGAATTATGTGGACATGATAATTGTCACCAATTGATATGAATGTTATGTATCGAGAGAATGATTTTATACACAGGTTATGTGTATGTTATTTTTGTGCACAAGAAATGTGTACGGTTGCTATGATTTATGAAAATGGTTTCGTACACGAGAAAGATGTACTGTATTTAAAAGATATCGCATGTACATTACATGTGGGTATAGGATTCGGGCCCATTTGTACCATGCAGGATTTAAATTTTGTGGTCTATCAAAATGATGAATTTTATTGTTTTAAGATAAACCTATGAAATCACCAACCTTTTGGTTGACACTTTAAAGCATGTTTATTCTCAGGTATGAAAGAAATCTTCCGCTATGCATTTACTCATTTTAGAGACATTACATGGAGTCGTTCAAGGCATATAGAGGTCCGTTTATCGCGATGGTACCATATGTTATTGTATTCGTTCGGAAGATTTTGGACGGGGTATGACATGTGGTATCAGAGCGGTGGTCTTAGCGAACCAGGTCTGCATTAGTGTGTCTAACAGGTAGTTGTTAGGATGCATTAGTGAAGTCTGAACTTCGACCTAGTAGTTGTTAGGTTATATTAATGAGTCTGGACTTGAACCTGGTCTGTATGTCAAAATTTTTGCTTATCATTTCTTGTCGAAAATTACCTGCTTATCATTCTTAGTCTAGACACATCTTACTGCATTGATTGCATGAATAGTGTATAAACAAAAATTCATATCTTAGCGTATCTGCTAATCCATATCTTAGTGTATCTGTCACTATAAACTTTGCCTGATATATTTCGTAAATTCCTCCGTAATCTACGAAATCTTTTGTTCTATATATATATAGATATTCTATGTAAGAATATCATCCGATATCCGAAAATCATTTCATATCGAAAAAAAAATCCTTTATTCAATCGTACGCAATGGAACTCACAACTAGTTCAAGTCCCTCGGATTCCGATATGGAGTCCCACTCCAGCTCCGAAAGCAGCGTCACCAGAATGAATCAATCAATCAGCCATCCCCAATTCATCTGATGAGTTCGTAGTCGACTTAATCAGTGGAAACGAGAAGAAGACGATACTTTCCATCAACCGAATTCACCTCTTGGTGATGAACCTGAAGCACTCACCGGCGAACCAATCCGAAACACCATTTTCACTCTCATTATTCGAATATCTCACCATGATTATATTCTATCTAAAATTCAAAACCTTATTCACTCGCTCGTACCTACCGACAATCATCCCGGGGTAATAAGTCAACGAGCTTCGCACCCGAGTTGTAGCCTTGAAAACATGGTGCAAAATGTACCAGCTTCAGCAACATTATCGGCATCAACAGTACCACCATCACCAACAGCAACATCCGTATCCCACACCTCAATTTCACAATCTGTCCCACGAACATCAACATCATACGCACCATGGATACCAAGGAGTACCAACAATAATTAACAATGAAGTATTGAACCATAACTTCATTAATATTCTACGAAGAATATGTGGATCCTAATAATTAACGATGAAGTATTGATCCATAACTTCATTAATATTCTGCGAAGAATATGTGGATCCTAATAGTTTTAGAGATTACTTATTCTAGCTCAAACCAAAAATCAAATGAGTCTAATATTATATTGACTCATTAAATCCATAATTACATCTGAAGGAAATATATATGTATATATGTTTTCATAAAGATTATAATTAAAAATTCTTTTGTACAAACTGTTAATGGTGAAAATATTTTAACGGGTAGGTAATACCCGAGGAATATTTATATTTCACATTAATAAGTTACACTGTACATTCTTCAATTCAGATTCAGCAGTCAATAACAACACTGCTCAAATTCACACGTATACGTATCCGTTCACCAAAGAACAACTATTTTCATCCAAGTTCAATTTCATATTTGGATTTTAACCGATCAAAATCCAAGTCAAGATTTGACAAGCGGCATAATGAAGAAAATAATGAACAAAATAAAATTGATTAGTAACCAATTAATTAACTACGAAAAACTTTAAAACTATATTAACCAAATCCTAGCTAACTGTTCCTAGCTAACTGTTCCTATATGACTATTTCCTTAAAATATACTAGTTTTGGTGGAACTATTGAACTATTGAACTATTGGACTATTGGACTACTATTATGGACAATTAAAAAATATTAAAAGAGTAGGAAATATTAAATACAATACATTTCGACTTAAAAGATTGTAAATAAGGTACATCTACTACAGTTAAATATTTCCTCAAGTTTGCCACTTGATTTCATCTTAAACCTCATTTGTATCCTGACGATTACAATTTGCGTTCAAATCTTTCAAGATTCTTGAAAACACCTCAATCGAGAGGATGAACCAACCGCACTTCATCTACGTAAGAAGAGATTGATGCATATAGTTATGCACCTGAAAACTCTCGAAAACTGAGTAAACGTTTAATGCGTAGCTGTGCTAATTCCTTTAGCGTTATTATTACCAAAGATAACTTTCAATCTCTTTTCAAATTAGCCAATTTTGTCACAGCTCCAGCAAATCAACTTCGAGTTTCATTCAGATTAGCTTTATTATAACCTTGATATATAAGTTTGTCTTTCGTCATCGTTACCGGGGAATCGTATATATCCCACCACATTAGCAGTAAACTTACCAGCAACTTCATTACTCATTGGTTTAAGTCTCTCCGAAAAACCATTATATCCGTTCATCAAAACCCTATCATATATTCATCCACATCTTGTAACGAGAATTACCATACCAATAATCGGGAATCAGCAATCAGTATTTTGAAATCTCACAGCATGTCTACATCAACAGTTATATGAATACATATAACATCTATCTCTTAGAATTATGATCTTCTATTCTGAAATTCTGAACAACACTATAGCCTACGAATCAGTTCTTCGAATTTTGAGAAAGCTGATAAAGCAGCGAAAACTGTTGATGACATTAACAGTCAAAAGTATGAAGATAGAGAAGGGAGTGTTGGAAACGCTCAATAGAAAATTTAGTACCGAAAAGCGAATTATGTGAAACTATGAAGGAGACTCTGAACGAATTACAAGGACTCAACTTGTACATAAAGAATCCTGATGATTCTGTTCTGATGAAATTTTTAACGAATACCTTGCTCCTTAATCGCACTAAATCATCGTGAATGAATTTCTTCATCACAATTTGGTTCTAACATTCCAAGATATTATTGTATCTTTCATTGTAAATATCCTCAATATTTCCGAGAATATCTTCATAAATATTCTCGTTCGATATTAATCATCTCTCCACGCTATCTGTGTTATCTCATAAAAGGAAACTGTTTTAGTTTCTATATTCTATAAATCTTTGAATTTAAATTATGAATGTTTTTGAAGTAGTGTTGGGAACTGAAGCATAAGTTAGTATAATATAATGACACTTGATCAACATGATTATATTATAGTAAGTCATGCTGAGTTCCTAATGAAACATGATGATTCTCAGTACCATCATCATATGCCATGTTACACGACTCTTACATTCTATCCAATCTATAAACATATCAAGAGCATATTTTCTCGATCGTTCTATCTTTTCTCGTGACTTCTGATAATTTGACAAGTCAAATCGAGTTGTGGAAATAAGGAAACAAAGGGGCTGGATTTATAGTGAAATATCAGATAAAGCAATCAAGACAGATCATCGCATTTAATCAAAGAGGATCCTAATTTTCTTAATTACCGAAGAATCAAATCTTATCACGAAGATTTTCTCCAAATCCCTTAAATTCCGAAAATCAATCACAACTACGTCATCAGTTAAAACGATTCTATATTTACTCATTTCATTCTATTGCGATAGCCTCACTTATACTCTTCACGTAATCAAATTGTTTTATCTATATTACTCAATGATGATAAAACTCTATTTATCAACTCATATTCATCATTAAAACATTTTTATTGTTAGCCATGACAACCTCACTCAAATTTCGGGACGAAATTTCTTTAACGGGTAGGTACTATAGTGACCCGAAAATTTCAGACCAAATTTAAACTTAAATCTGTATGTGTTTCCGACACGATAAGCAAAGTTTGTAATGTTGAAGTCTCAAAAAGTTTGAACTGTGTTCATGTAATCAAATGCCCTTTGACTATTCCCGACGATTCACGAACCATAGTTTACAAATAAATATGTATATATCTACTATATAATTAGTAAGTAGAATATAATTAATAAATGGTAATATTAAGATATTAATTGTAATTATAAGTTGGTATATTAACATTTTTATAATTAGAATTATTATAATCAGTATTATTATAAATAATATTATGAATAATATTATTATTACTATTTTATTTTGCAGTCATTCTTATTAATGATTATTAAACTTAACTGTTAATTTAAAATTTCCATTATCTTTATTAGTAATATATCAATATTTTCTATTACACTATATCATTTGATATTATTATTAATAATTGATATAATTAACTCTATTATTATTAGTATTAGTATTTTTATATTTATAATTACAAATATGATCATTAATATCTATTAGAAAAGAATATATTTTATGGTTACTAACATTAATAACACAATTATTATCATTCTTTTATTATTTATATTATCTATATCTATTATTAATATTGATATAATTATTAATATTAATTAATAATACCTTTAATGAATTAAAATTTATTTTATAAACCATAAATTAAAACAAGAATCTGTGAATCTGTTTCTTGTAGCTTTTATACTATTTTTGATTTACAAATTCGTACAATCAGATTCAATCAATAACAACAAATCTAAAAATTAGTTGAAGATCACGATCGACTTTATCCTTTTTCTATTCTTCTTTTCTTCCTCATTTTGTTCCTGTCGATTCCCATACTCGCTACAAAACAATTATGATGGTACTGAGCAATTCCAAATTTTGTTACCCATCGTAATCATACTTTATGTATTCTTATTTCTTTGTCCTGTCTTCACCTCTTGCTCGAACATCCTGACACACGTTTTCTTTATATAACATGCGATTGTCTCAAATTATTGGAAAAAGTTATTGGAGTACTACATTACCTTCAAATACAAACCACAACACCATCACACCCGGCTATTTTCCCCACGATCACCATTACTATTGTGAACCCCATTACCATGAAAACAACCATCGACTCCAAAACCAAACCACCTATTATATATATATATATATATATATATATATATATATATATATATATATATATATATATATATATATATATATATATACATATGATCATACATCATCCATCATAAAAATCGATCACCTTGTTTCTTCTTCTTTGTGGATCATTAAACCGCCACCACCACTCCATCTATCGATAACCTGCAACTTACATCAAAACATTTCTTGTTGGAATAATATATGAACCCACTTTTATAACCATCTTCATCATCATCATCATCTCGCTAATCATCGGTCACATTTGTCGAACACCATAAAAACGGCAACCACTTAACCACATGAACAAGATCACAACCACCGTATCTACTACTCGAGGATTGATGTCATTTCTATTTATTGTTTATGTTTCGAATAACCTATAAACTAAACCCATTTATATTTTCTTCTCCATCAAACTCATCACTTTCCACCACTGTTAAATACTCTAAACAATTCCCCACGACCGCTGAACCTGTTTTGTGTTTCAGTTTGAGAACACCACAACCGCTACAAAACCCATGGCCATTCATACTCGTTTTCTTCTTTTTCTGTTCTAGTTCGATGCACAACAATCACCACCTTTTATCACTTTAAAACCCAACCACACCTTCGTTACTTCTGCTACCCACTGTATTCCTTTCCTGATCAAGAACAAGTACAACCAAGCCACAAAACCATCGGCATGGATTAATATTGTTGGGGTTATTTTTTTTTTCTGACAATCAAGACTAGGAACCGTGATATTTATGATGAATGATAATGATAAAGAACAAAATATTGAGTGGTGTTGTTTCTTTATGTTTATAGTTGGAAACAAACCCCACAAATACTTTAACTTTTAGACTACCACATGCGTTCCCTTTTATTTAACCAGCCGACACCCAAAAATCATTAAAGCAAGTTAGTTGAATAATGCACAACCTCTAATTGGATGTACTGTTGTCGAGGAGAAAAAGATGGCAACGGTGTTGAAGTTATTATCATAATGGTACCACTTTTGCAAAACTATCCCTTCCATTTCACCTGTCATTTTTTTTTCTTTTCAAACGATTCCTTTAATTGCTGAAACCAGGCCGCAAGCCTTTATGTTTAGTGTTGGGCCACGATTTTGATCTAGTACTTGGGCCTATATTGTTTATCTGTTGGGCCGAGCTATTGGGCCGTATGAGTATGATGTTGTTGGGCCGAGGACTAGCATTTTGTTGAAGCGTAAAAGCTGATTGCAGTCTCATATTTTTTTTTCCTATTAATAAACGATGAAGATGATGGATGATTTTGCTCAAGATGATGAGTGATGTGATTATGAAACTGAGATTAAGTTATAATGATGATATAAGCTAGGATTAGGATGATGATTATGATGAAGTAATTAGATGATGATAAAGTGATGATGGTTGGGGTATTCTGTTGGTTTCGGTTAATGAAGAAAAGGCAGGAAAAGTTGGGTTAAGTAGTTTAGTGTATAAATTAAAACAGAAAAGAAGCAACAGATCCATGGCTTGGGTGATTGTTTGAGAGCGAGAGGTCTCGAGTTCGAAACCGGTTTGCGACGTTTTATTTTTGGAAGAGGTTTTGAGGTAGCCTTTATTTATTTATTTGTTAATACTTATTAATTTAAATTATTATTATTGTTAATATTAATATGATTATTATTGTTTTGATTACTATTATTATTGCTATTATTATGATTATTATTATTATTAGTACCATACCTACAATTATTATTAATACCATATTTATAAGAATTATAATTATTACTATCATTAACATTAGTATTTTTTTTAAGCATCATTAAGATTATTATAAACTGTACCCTTTAAATATTATTATTTTTATTATTAGGATTATGAATATTATTATTATTACTATTATGAAAATAATAAAACTTAGTAGTATTTTTGTTAATATTAGTATTAGTATCATTTTAAAATTTTTAAGTATTATTATTATTATTAAGTAGTATGAATATCAATTATTATTATTACTATCAATGTTATTATTCTTATTATAAATTGTATTATAAAAACTTATTATCATCACTATCAATATTATTATTAACAAAATTATTAACTTTAATATTTTTATTAGTAACATTAGGTATTATCATTATTATCATTTATACCATTACAAATAATATTATGGCATTATTATAATTACTATATTTTAACAAACAAACGATATATATATATATATATATATATATATATATATATATATATATATATATATATATATATATATATATACTTAATACATATAACATAATAAAAATTAATATTTTCATATACAAAATGAATAAATGAAACATATAAATATTATCCATATAAAAAGGATATAACTAATAAATTTATATATATATATATATGTTCGATTACAACTATGTATATTAATAAATATACAAATGATATAGGTTCGTGAATCCGAGGCCAACCCTACATTGTTTAGTTATTCAATGTCGTCATATGTATTTTTACTACAAAATACAATACGGTGAGTTCATTTGATTCCCTTTTACTCTTTACATTTTTGGGACTGAGAATACATGCACTGTTTTTACAACTGCTTTATTAAATGCTTTTGAAATATATTTTGAACTGAGAATATATGAAATGCTTTTATAAATGTTTGACGAGATAGACACAAGCAAAACATTCCTCGAATGAATTATTATACAGACAGAAGTTCTGCGGATTATTATTGAATTATGTGGACATGATAATTGCCACCATTGAATTATGTGGACATGATAATTGCCACAATTGAATTATGTGGACATGATAATTGCCACCAATTGATATGAATGTTATGTATCGAGAGAATGATTTTATACACAGGTTATGTGTACGTTATTTTTGTGCACAAGAAATGTGTACGGTTGCTATGATTTATGAAAATGGTTTCGTATACGAGAAAGATGTACTGTATTTAAAAGATATCGCATGTACATTACATGTGGGTATAGGATTCGGGTCCATTTGTACCATGCAGGATTTAAATTTTGTGGTCTATCAAAATGATGAATTTTGTTGTTTTAAGATAAACCTATGAAATCACCAACCTTTTGGTTGACACTTTAAAGCATGTTTATTCTCAGGTATGAAAGAAATCTTCCGCTGTGCATTTACTCATTTTAGAGACATTACATGGAGTCGTTCAAGGCATATAGAGGTTCGTTCATCGCGATGGTACCATATGTTATTGTATTCGTTCGGAAGATTTTGGACGGGGTATGACATTGTTCATGAATTGGGTGAAAGTTTGAAGATGGTGATTGATGGTACATGGTGGTTAGTGGTGGTCGTATAAAGGTGGTGGAGATGTAAGTGGTGGTTTGCCTAAACGAAGATGATGATCAAATAGTAAAAACATAATTGAGTTTTGATAGTGAAGTTCCCGATTATGTAGCAAAATACAAATGGGTTTGTGTGGTGGCTTTAGTGGTGATGTTTGTAGTGTTCATGAATAGTAGGTAGCGGGTTTAGAAGGTAGTCGTGGAAGGTGATTAAGGTGGGTTGATATTTGGAAGTGATGAGTTCTCTTACGTCTACTAAATTGATCAATGGGTATATGGAGGATTTGTGGGTCTCATGTTGTGACAGACAATAGGAAATTAAATAAATAAAAAAAATAAAGTCGATGTGTATCTCTAACTGATTTTGGACTTGTTCCTTTGATTGTTACTGGTTCGTACGAATTTGGTGGTGGAAGGACAATTAAGCACAGTTGATTAGTTACAGGAAACAGATTTGGTTCCAATTCTAAAGATACACTCCTTTACAATTAATTAATAATCATTTTGAAAATAAAAATAAAAATACTGAAATATTTTTAATAATAACAGCATATTAATACAATCAATAATAATTACCATAATAATATCTAGGATAATAATACTAATAGTTATAATAATGTTTGTAATAATATTATTAATAATCCTAATAATAAATTGTATTATTTTTATAATAATTATTATGATAATGATAATAATAATATCTAATAATAATACTAGTAAAATTTATAATTACTAATTATAATAATAATGATATTAACAATGATAACTACATTAATGATAATAACATAACATTTCCAAGTTCATAAAATATATCTCATAGCTTATATGCATATCAACTAATCCGTTAAAGGTTTTATTAATATATCTCAATTTAATAATCACACATATGTGTGTGTGTATATATATATATATATATATATATATATATATATATATATATATATATATATATATATATATATATATATATATATATATATATATATATATATATATATATATATATATATATTTACACATAATTGTTCGTGAATCATCGGGATTAGTCAAAGGTCAAATGTAACCATGTACACAGTTCAAAGATTTTGAGATTCAATTAAATATACTTTGCTTATCGTGTCGAATTCATAAAGAGATTAAGTTTAAATTTGGTCAGAAATTCCCGGGTCGTCACAGTACCTACCCGTTAAAGAAATTTCGTCCCGAAATTTGAGTGTGGTGGTCATGGCTAACAATAAAAATGTTTTCATGACGAATAGGAGTTGATAAATAGAGTTTTATCATTATTGATTAATATAGACAAAACGACTCGATTATTTGAAGCGTATGAGTGAAGCTATCGCAAAAGATTGAAATAGGAAAAGTAAAGATTCGTCTTAACTTTTGGCAGAGTCAGGGTTGAATTCCGGAATTCAAGCGATTAAAGAAAATCTTTGAAATCTAAAAGATTTGCTTCTTCGGCAAATAAGGAAATCAAGATCTCTATAATTAAATATGGTGATCTGCCTCGATTACTCTGTCTGATATTTTTACTATAAATTTTACCTTTTCCGCTCCATTAATCTCACCCTTCCTATATTTTCTTTCTTAGTTCATACATCCAAAAGATCGTGAAAATGCTTAATCCCGTTCTGATCCTTGTCCTTATCCTTACTTTTGCAACAATCATTCTCCTTTTCCAACTTCCACTGGAGGAATCTGCTTTTTTTTTTTTATACTTTGCACTTGGGGTTATAGTGTTTTTAATTTTCCCGTGTCTTTATGTTGCGATAAACATTGATATATACGGTTTGTAATTTCTACGTTGTTGTTGAGTTTTATATCTTCCATTATATTTCAATGTCCCAACTTTTGTCTCCTATAATCATTGTCATCCATAGTTAATGTTCTCTCCTATTTGTTGCGATTTATACTCCCTTTCTACTTCGGAGCTTCATGCTTTTGTTTTCTTTTCACAAGTAATAGTCCAGACTTCATAGGTATGGAGTTTCGAATTATCATAATATACAAGGTAGAAAGGAAAGGTAGTAGCACGATTTGATTTGTCAAATTACCAGATTTACTGAGGATAGAACTATCAAGAATATATTTTCTTGATATGTTCAGAAGTTAAGTATAATGAAAGGGTTATGTAACATGGCACGTGATGACGTTATGATTCTGTGAATCATCACGTCCCAGTAAAAAAACTCAGCATGACTTACTATAATATAATCACGTTGATCAAGTGTCATTATATTATACTAACTCATGCATCAGTTCCCAACATTCCTTCAATAACATTCATATTTTAAGCTCGAAAGTTTACAGAATATAGAAACTAACAGTTTCTATATGATGTAACACTGATAACACGAAGAGATTGATGATTTCAGATAAGAATAGTTATAAAAATATCTTCAGAAATATGGAGGATATTTATAATGAAAGATACGATAATATCTGGAATATCTAAGATCAGAGGATGATAGAAACTATTGTCTACAAGGGTTTAGAGTAATGAGCAAGATATTCACTAAAGACTTTAGCAGACATTGAATCATTTGGATTCTTTGAAGTCAAACTTATTCTTTGTGATTTGTCCACGGCTTTCTTCATATTTTCGTATAATCTGCTTTTCGGTACTAAATTTTCTATTGAATGTTTCCATTATAATGATACACAGGAAGCACGAAGAGGTATATAATTTCGGACGAGAATATTTATGAAAATATCCTCAGAAATATCGAAGATATTGATGGTGATATTTTGGAATTTCTAAGTTCGATGGTTGATGAAGAAGATTTTTCGCAAGATTTTAACATGAGTACGGAGCAAAATATTTTCTAAAGGTTTCAACGGATCCAGAATTATCTGGATTCTTTGAATATAGGGTATGGTCCTTGTATTTGTCCTTGGTCTCCTTCATGGTTAACTTTAACCGTTTTCCAGTTCCAAAGTTTCTGAGCTTTTCCAACATACTATTCTTTATCATTAAACTTCCGACGATTAAGGTCGTTTACAGTTGTCTACAGTTCTGCTGCTTCATTCAGCTTTTTGAACATTCAGAGTATTGGTTTGTAGACTGAGTGCTGTTCAGAATTTCAGAATGAAAGATCATACTTCTAGAGATGAATGTTATACATACAACTGTTGATATAGATATGCTGTGAGATTTTAAAGTACTGATTGCTGATTCCCAGTAATTGGTATGTTAGTTCTCGTTACAAGATGCGGATGAGTATATGATAGGGTTTCAATGATTAAATATAATGATTTATCAGAGAGATTTAAGTCAAGAAGTAACGAGGTTGCTGGTACGTCTGCTGGTAATATAGAGGAATATAAATGGTTCTCCGGTAACAATAAAAGAACACACATATAAATCAAGGTTATAATATGGTTATTTCGAATGAAAAGTCGAAGTTGTCTTGCTGAAGCTGTGACAAAATTTTCTACTTTGAAAAGGGATCGCAAAGTTATTTTCGGTAATAGCAATGCCGAAGGAGCTAGCACAGATGCGTGTTAAACGTTTACTCAGGTCCCGAGTACTTTTCAGGTGCATAACTATATGTATAAATCTTTTCTTCTGTGGATGAAGTGCGGTTGGTTCAAACTCTCGATTGAGGTGTTTTCAAGAATCATGAAAGATTTGAACGCAGATTAGAATTGTCAAGATACAAATGAGGTTTAAGATGAAATCAAGTGGCAAACTTGAAGAATTTTTTAGTTTCATATGTTATAGTCAATATTTTAATTCATTTTAATTGTCCAATGATATTAGTCCACAGTCGATAGTCCACAGTTGATAATCCAATAATTCATATATAGTTTAATATATATTATTCGAATTAATTAATACGTATCGTGACCCGTATTCGTCTCAGACTCGATCACACCTCAAACTATATATATTATTGTAGAATCAATCTCAACCCTGTATAGAGAACTCGATCATTACTGCATATAGAGTGTCTATGTTGATTCCAAATAATATATATAGATGCGTCGATATGATATGTCAAAACCTTGTATACGTGTCCCGATATTTAAAGTGCGTAAAAATAAATAACAGAAATTAAATGACGATAAATAAAGTGTGTAAAGTAAATAACAGAAATTAAATGACAAAAAATAAAATTGCGAGAATATAAATTGCGATAAAATTAATTGCGATAATTAAATTGCGATAAATAAAATGTAATACGGAATTAACAGTTAGCTAGGAACAGTTAGCTAGGATTTTGTTAGCATGGTTTCTTAATAAAATTTAATATTGTTAATTAGTGTGTTTCTAATCAATTTTTATTGTGTCCATTATTTCTTCATTATGCCACTTGTTGAATTCTGATAAATCAAAATCCAAATAAGAAATTAAATGAAAAATGATTATTCTGTGGTGAACGGTTACGTATATCTGTGGATGTAAGTAGGATAGTAATTGACTGTTGAATCAGATTTGAAGAATGTACAGTGTAACTTATTAATGCGAAATCTAAATATTCCTCGGGTATTACCTACCCGTTAAAATATTTTCATCATTAACAGTTTGTACAAAAGAATTTTTAATTACAATCCTTATGAAAATATATATTCATATATATTTTCTTCAGATGTAATCATGGATTCATTGAGTTAATATGATATTAAACTCATTTGGTTTACCGTTAGAACTAGAATACATAATCTCTAAAACATTTAGAGATTACTTAATCGTCATGAAGAACGAAGATAATCGATGTAGAACGATACGTAGATCGATGATTATACTCGAGGTACAGAATGAGATGTTGAGGCATAGATTGTTGATGGTACTGGTGCTGTTACTGATGGTACTGTTGGTGCCGGTGATGTTGCTGAAGCTGATACATTTTGCACCATATTCTCTAAATTTATTTTTCGAGCGCGAAGTTTGTTGACTTCTTCTATTATTCCGGGATGATTGTTGGTTGGAACGAGCGAATGAATAAGGTTTAGAATTGTGGATAGAATATAATCGTGTCGAGCTACTCTGAAAATGAAAGTGAAGATGGTGTTTCGAACTGGTTCACCGGTAAGTGCTTCAGGTTCTTCGCCAAGAGGTGAATTCGGTTGGTGGAAGGGATCGCCTTCTTCGCATCTCCATTGATTAAGTCGACTACGAATGCATCAGATGAATTGGGGATGGCTGATTGATTGATTCATTCTGGTGACATCGCTTTCGAAGCTTAGGTGAATATCCATGTCGGAATAGCTGTCGGAATAACAATCGGAATAGCTAACGAAATCTGAGGGACTCGAACTGGTTGAGGGATTCATCTCGTACAATCAAATGAAGGATTTTTGATAAGAAATAGATTAAAGGATGTAGATTAGTACCCTGCAATACATAATTTACATATGCATATATAATACTAAAATCCCATAAGTTACGGAGGAATCTACAGAATATGTCAGACAAAATTACAGTAACAGATACGCTAAGATATGAAGTAGCAGATACGCTAAGATATGAATTTTGTCTATACATTATTCATGCAGTCAATGCAGTAAAATGTATCTAGACTAGGAATGATAAGCAAGTGATTCTCTAAGTATGATAAGCAGGTAATTTTCGACACGAAATGATAAGCAAATCTTTTGACATGCAGACCAGGTTCAAGTCCAAACTCCTTAAAGTAACCTAACAACTATTAAGTCAAAGTCCAGACTCACTAATGAATCCTAACAATTCCTAGTTAGACACACTAATGCAAGACCTGGTTCGCTACGACCACCGCTCTGATACCAACTGAAAGGACCCGTCCTAATCCATCCGGACGAAGTCCATATCGATTATAAACGAATCACAACAGTTGATTACTTCGCGAGGTACTTGACCTCTATATGATACATTTTACAAACATTGCATTCGTTTTTGAAAAGACAATCTTTCATTACATCGAAAGTTGACAACATGCATACCATTTCGTAATATATCTTACTATAATTGAATTAATAATAATCTTGATGAACTCAACGACTCGAATGCAACGTCTTTTGAAATATGTCATGAATGAATCCAAATAATATCTTTAAGATGAGCAAATGCACAGCGGAAGATTTCTTTCGTACCTGAGAATGAACATGCTTTAAAGTGTCAACCAAAAGGTTGGTGAGTTCATTAGTTTAACATAAATAATCATTTCCATCATTTTAATAGACCACAAGATTTTCATTTTCTCATAAATATACGTCCCATGCATAGAGACAAAAATATCATTCATATGGATTGAACACCTGGTAACCGACCTTAACAATATGTATATTAGAATATCCCCATCATTCCGGGATCCTCCTTCGGACATGATATAAATTTTGAAGTACTAAAGCATCCGGTACTTTGGATGGGGCTTGTTGGGCCCGATAGATCTATCTTTAGAGTTCGCGTCAATTAGGGTGTCTGTTCTCTAATTCTTAGATTACCAGACTAAATAAAAAGGGGCATATTCGATTTCGATAATTCAACCATATAATGTAGTTTTGATTACTTGTGTCTATTTCGTAAAACATTTATAAAAATTGCGCATGTATTCTCAGCCCAAAAATATAAAGGGTAAAAAGGCAAATGAAACTCACGCATATAAATATTGTAAAACAGTTAATAAAGCATTTGCATGTATTCTCAGCCTAAAAATGTAAAGAGTAAAAGGGAGCAAATGAAACTCACCTAATGTATTTTGCAGTAAAAAATACATATACATCATTGAACAAGTGTAAGGTTGGCCTTGGATTCACGAACCTATATCATTTGT
Source organism: Rutidosis leptorrhynchoides (assembly GCF_046630445.1). Classification (NCBI taxonomy): domain Eukaryota; kingdom Viridiplantae; phylum Streptophyta; class Magnoliopsida; order Asterales; family Asteraceae; genus Rutidosis; species Rutidosis leptorrhynchoides. The sequence continues at coordinate 57,751,834 of NC_092335.1, forward strand.
ATATTTATTAATATACATAATGGTAATCGAACAAGTATATTTATAAGTTTATTAGCTATATCCTTTTTATATTAAATATATATTTATATATGTTTCATATATTCATTTTGTACATGAAAAGATATTTAAATCTTTGTTATGTGATATGTATTAGATATATTTATATAAATATCAATCATTTGTTAAAGTAGTATTTTAAGATAATATTTTAAGTGATATCAATAATAATAATGATAGTACTAATATTAATAATAATGATAATAATATTAAGAATGATAATATTAATGATAGTTTTTATAATGAATCTCACAATAACGATAATATTAGCAGTTTTTAATGAAATGAATAATGTAATAGTAATGATAATGAAAATAACGATTTTTAGAATAATACCTAATACCTGATAATAATAATAATTATTATAACAATCTTATTACTAGTGGTAATCTTTAATTAATAATACGTTTGTTAATAAAAATAATAAAATTTATAAATGTTACTAATACTTGTATTAGTAATGATGATAATTCTAATAACTAATGTTCGTAATACATAATCGTAATATTACTAATAATAATTATAATTCTAGTACTTAATGATCGTAATAATAATAATAATAATAATAATAATAATAATAATAATAATAATAATAATAATAATAATAATAATAATAATAATTAATAAACTTTATGTTGTGGCCACCTTCTCCTTTATTCTTTAGCATAAAAGGACCACCTTTATTTTCACAGTAACCGGAAAAAAATATAATCATTCAAGTGTAGTTGTAGCGGCTTATGATATTAGAAGGTGACGGATTAAATAGGAAGAAAGGTATAGCAGTTATTATCAACAACGGTTTCCCATGATGAAGGTTAAGTGACAGAAAGAAAGAAGAAGTAAAAAAAAAATAAGATAGGTGAGGGTTTGAAGTGGGTGTCGATGGATGGTGTGCCGGTTTAATAGTCTCGGTTGTGGTGTTGTCGATGGCAGGTGGTTGTTCATGAATTGGGTGAAAGTTTGAAGATGGTGATTGATGGTACATGGTGGTTAGTGGTGGTCGTATAAAGGTGGTGGAGATGTAAGTGGTGGTTTGCCTAAACGAAGATGATGATCAAATAGTAAAAACATAATTGAGTTTTGATAGTGAAGTTCCCGGTTATGTAGCAAAATACAAATGGGTTTGTGTGGTGGCTTTAGTGGTGATGTTTGTAGTGTTCATGAATAGTAGGTAGCGGGTTTAGAAGGTAGTCGTGGAAGGTGATTAAGGTGGGTTGATATTTGGAAGTGATGAGTTCTCTTACGTCTACTAAATTGATCAATGGGTATATGGAGGATTTGTGGGTCTCATGTTGTGACAGACAACAGGAAATTAAATAAATAAAAAAAATAAAGTCGATGTGTATCTCTAACTGATTTTGGACTTGTTCCTTTGATTGTTTCTGGTTCGTACGAATTTGGTGGTGGAAGGACAATTAAGCACAGTTGATTAGTTACCGGAAACAGATTTGGTTCCAATTCTAAAGATACACTCCTTTACAATTGATTAATAATAATTTTAAAAATAAAAATAAAAATACTGAAATATTTTTAATAATAACAGCATATTAATACAATCAATAATAATTACCATAATAATATCTAGGATAATAATACTAATAGTTATAATAATGTTTGTAATAATATTATTAATAATCCTAATAATAAATTGTATTATTTTTATAATAATTATTATGATAATGATAATAATAATATCTAATAATAATACTAGTAAAATTTATAATTACTAATTATAATAATAATCATATTAACAATGATAACTACATTAATGATAATAACATAACATTTTCAAGTTCATAAAATATATCTCATAGCTTATATGCATATCAACTAATCCGTTAAAGGTTTTATTAATATATCTCAATTTAATAATCACACATATGTGTATATATATATATATATATATATATATATATATATATACATGTATATATATATATACATGTATATATATATATACATGTATATATATATATATATATATACACACATAATTGTTCGTGAATCATCGGGATTAGTCAAAGGTCAAATGTAACCATATACACAGTTCAAAGATTTTGAGATTCAATTAAATATACTTTGCTTATCGTGTCGAATTCATATAGAGATTAAGTTTAAATTTGGTCAGAAATTCCCGGGTCGTCACATTATTGAGATTTTGGAATTCAAGTATAACTGTTAAATATAAACATTTTACATCACGTCAGTTTATATTTGTAGTTTGATAGTTAATATTATTAGTAGATTTAGTAATGAGCAAAATAAATTTGAAATGTATTGAAAAAAATCTCAACAAGAATGAGTCTTGCAGATGTGCCAAATTCACGCTGTTATGCAAATGCAACATTAACTGGAACATTTAAAAGCCTAAGAAGGTTGCTGATAAGGAGTAGCAAATTGGGGTGGCGTTATCAATCAAAATGGGTTTGTGCCAATGTGGATAAATAATAAATTTATACATGGCCAACAGATGTGGTTGGATCTGGACTCGAACAGGTCAGAATTTTTAGGCAGGTCAAACTGGTCCGGTCTAAATGGGTTGGGTCGGGGCAGATTGAGTCGAGAAGCATTTCTAGATTTTCGTGATACAAACATTTCAAATTTCAGATTCGCGCTTTTATTACTTTAAGTTACTTGTTGCAGTTTAACCTTATTTGATATGAGATAAAGATAACTCAAATCATACTTACCACTTCTATTTTCTGTGTATTTTTTGTGCTACGAGCCTACGCCTGAGTATCTTATGAAATTTTTTAGATTGACTCGGAGCTATTTGCAAAGATCCTACGTTACATAAAATGTGGAGTTGAAAGTGACGCTACACTTCAATGTGGAGGTGCTAGATTGGGCTCTAATACTTTTGAATTTAAGTCGATTACTTTAGTCTGACAAATTTTCATTTTTATATATTTCTAGACATTTGAACGTGTTTATTTGTGTAATCATGGTTGAATTTCTCTCTTTCAAATGTGAATGACAGAGTGATCCAGAGTTGGCACAAATCATGCTTGGCAACGACCTAAATAAGTTTAAGGATCTCTTACGAATGCGTCACCGTCAGAGATTTAACTTAAGTCGCCAACAAGAAGAAGAAATGGTAAGCTTATTACTTTTTGCATCTGCTATGCTCTATAAGATAAGTAGAATTAACGTACTCATATTACGTGAAACATTATAACCTATTCATAATAAAATCAATCTTTATAACTATTGATTGGTGGATAACTTTATTTATAATATTATTGCCTACATTATTTATAATACAAAACATTAAATCTCTTTTAACATGCATATGTGTTTGTCGAGTCGATGATAGGTTTTAAACGTCTGTCAAAATGGGAGGCTGCAGCTGCTGTTGGGCTGCTACTGTACAGCAACAATAACAAAAAGTTATAAAATGATAAGTTGTGGGTCTGTTTTCAGAAATCCTAACTTTCAAATCGTAACTCCGTTTTTGACAAATAAACTGTCCACGGAAAAGTGGAAGAGTCTTCTTTTTTATTGATCAGGGTCTGAGATATTAAATCTAATTGGGTGAGACCTGGAAGCTGTTGAAAAGCGGATTATTATATGTATATATATATATATATATATATATATATATATATATATATATATATATATATATATATATATATATATATATATATATATATATATATATATAAATAAATTTGGTCAAAATCAAAGGGCGTTACATATTGGAATTTCATTGTTTACCAATATATTGCTTGATAACTAATATTGCACATACATGATTTCATTTCTATTTTTTATGTTTATAGAATGTACGAGTAGAATAATTTAAGATACGTGAAGTTCCTCGATGTAAGTCTCTATATGAATTAAATCTTCGTTATTTTTACATTTTTTATGTCATTAGATTAAATCTAATCTATATGATTTAAGTTGTAGTTTGCTAATGGTGGGTATATAGAAACTGTTGTGCGTGTAATATATATATTTTTAATGGTGAGAAAATGTGGCGCATACATCAATTTGGTATAAAATTTTATAGTGTCGTGTAGATGGTGCTGCTCAAAGGGCAAAGATGAATCAGCAACACTCAAGGAGCTTTAAAGCAGCGAAATATGCCTTAGATGCGGTATGTAAGTTTTACAAGTTTAGATCTGTGACATTGATTGATTTTAGGATCACGTTTTGATCCCTAATGGGAACACACATGTAGAATAAGAGTTTTGTTTTGATCAATTCTTTTTCTATGACATTCAGCTTGTTCTTTATTTTGAGGGGTTCAACAGATCACGATCTTTCAATTTACTTCAGGTCAGTGAGGTCTCTTCTAATAATTAGTAGATGTTCTACTTTAAAGTTTCTTTAAATAAATGTTTCTACAATATTAATATTACTACGAGTATTAATTAATGTGCAATTGATCGATTTGTATAGATGTTTGGTTTTATACCTTTTTATTAAATTATTTTTTCAGGAAGGCGTATTTCAAAACCTTGAAGTAGAGATACATGTTTTCTACAGCAGCAGAAATGAATATTTGATTTCTAAAATGGCAAAATCTCCGGTTGGTAACTCCAATCGACTTGAAATCCCTAAAAGTTGTTTCTTCTTTTACTACCTTTACTACATAATAAGAACCTTTTTTGGTTCAGGTTCAATATGTCGGGCTTAGCCACCAAAGATAGCAGTGTTTACAGAATAGATGGCATACATAAGGAGACAATGCATATCAAAAGATGAGAAGTTGCTTGCAATTGGCCATTCCATGGGCAGAATCTTGCTCTACTTGATGCTAGCAAAAAAAATGGTATGATAGTTTTTTTTAGTTCTTCAAGCATGTCAATGGATTTGTTGCATGTACTGTTATTTTTTTTTTTACATATAGAACAAAAACAGAAAGTATAATTAGGAATGTGACTGAACTGAATTTGTGTGACTGAGCTGATATTAGCAAGATCCCCATTGTCTGTATGGTTAACAACGTTTCAATCCTAGCACACAAGTAATCAATGTTAGTAATAATTTTGTTTTTCATTAATATAATAGCTCTGGAAGGTCAAACACAACTTCAAACCAGTATTTACTGCTTCCTCAAACAGTTTTTTAGTTGAAAGGTTTACTTGACCATATCAACCCTTTAGTCAAAAAATTCCGTATGGCCAGAGATAGATTCGATATGAATGAAACAGAACCTTTACGGATTAGACTCATTAGTAGCAGAGACAGCGATGGTAGAACATATAATTTGCCAACGGCCAACGAGGTAGCAGAAACGTGTACTTGCAACAGTCATATAATTTGAATGGAATTGTCACTTAACTGTGATAAAGAATTGGTTGAAAGAGACTCGCTTGAATTGGTGTCTCATTTTTTAATTTTTCTTCATCATCATATCCGGTTCACTTCTAACATTTTTGGTCGAACTACATTTGTTTGACCTGCATTCTAACATTAAATTCTTCTTTGTTAGGAAATCATTAAACCAAGCGTGATAACAGGTAATTAACATTTTTGTTTAACGGGTCTAAACGTTCTTGGGTCAAAATATGTAATTTCTTATGGAAGTCATAACTGGTGAGATTGCGTTGATGTGTTTGTCCAGCTTAACCCATTTTCATTTGATCCATTAGGGCCAAAGTATAACTCCAGTCAACCAGTTAGAGACAAACTATAACTATTTATCCATCAAATGGGTCAAAATTACCACCTCTGCATATAAGGAAAGATAAAGAGTGTTACCTTGATGAACTCATTGGCAATAAAATATTTCAATTGCTCACATACTTTCATATTGTTCTTATAATTAGCTGCTCTTTTTCATGAAAAGCAAAACATTTCATATTTTGTAGGTTCATGGGTTTGTGTATTTGTTTCAGCTTGCAGTTAATGGTTGTTGCTACTATGCTTTTGGATAGTAAAAGACCTCCAGAATCTGCCATGATAAGTAAGAGCTTAGCTTTCTATGATCAGAATTGTATGTGAGCAATTGAATAATAATTCCACATCTGCATCTCAGCATTATGGCATGTTTGATAATTGTCATATGCTTATGTGAATCTGAGTACATTTCACAATGCATGTTTATTTGTTCTTTTTTCTTCTTAAATCATATTAGCAAAAAAAAAAAAAAAAAATATAAGAAAGATTGTAAGCTTTTAGTCTGATGTGGTTAAAGTAATATTTCTTAAATATGTTTGTCATCCTCCAAAAAGTTTTTAATTGTGTAGTTTTCTGGAATTCAATTTCTAAAAATATATAGAAAATAGGCTAAAGTAACTCCACACGAGAGGCTTATACGGGTCAATTCTAGATGTTTCATATTTAATGGGGCACATTTATAGTTAATTTTATATTTTCCATGCATACTACCTCGTTAAGGCTACATCACTTTAATATAGATGTGAAGTGTGAAATGTGAAATACATAATTTTGTAATAACTACTTTTGATCCTTTTGGGTCGTGTTTATCGGTGCTCATTTGGGTCCCTATTGGATGTCCTTCATTTGTACGGCTGCTATTGTAACTATTAATTTGCAAGAGTCTCCGTGTCCCCATTGGATGCCATTTTAGTGACTGCCTAATGCTTGCCTTTTTTACATTAAAATCTACTTGCAGCTAAAGGAAGATAAGACACCAACTTAACTTCAGTTGGGGACAGAACTATTACATAGATTCCATGAACAAAGTTGAAAGAGGCACACAACATTTAGGGAAATTTCAAAGCATCTTCATTTTATCTATTATATGTGGCTTTTTATAGTATTAGTTTAACATCCTCTTTTTTTTCCAGTTTTTATAGTTATTTGTTTGTCACAGAAAGAATATAAATTATGAGGTTGTCTGCTTAATAACCACACGTCACACAACTTCAACCCAAAACATTCCCTTTCGACCTATTTCATAAGAAAATGGGATACAAAGGTCCCAAAATCTACCCTAGCTAGGTTGTATGCACCGTATTCTTGATGTGGTGCACCTGATGCTCAATAACATGAATGGTCCATGAACTAATCGTTCAAATAGACTACAAGTCATGTACATAGTCTATTTGTTGAAAAAACCCACTAATGATCTATTAATGCATGTACATAGTCAAATAGCAAGTACTATATATGCAGCTTGGGTTTACTTTACTTTAGGTTAAATTTGTTTTTTTTTCCTTCTAACTTTAACTTTCACTTAATTCAAAGTGGATGTGTTCAAATATAATATTAATATAGGCTGATATCAAGTTCATATTGTAATGAAATTTTTATGCAATACCAAAAGTGTATGGTGTATGAAGATCCAAACTTTATGAATCAAATTTGCTTGACTATATTTTTGAATCGTTATTTATACAGGCATGAACTATTTGGACCTGTTGCACCTATTATAAAGTATAAAACAGTAGATGAAGCTTTACAGATTGCTAATGGGTAAAGTTGTTATAAAGTTGTTATTTTTATTTTTATTTTTAAAAGGCATTGGTAATTGGGTCAGAATTAATGGGTCAGTGTAATGGGTAAGGTTGTTATAAATTTTTTTTATATTTATTTTTAAAAGGCATTGGTAATGAGTCAGAATTAACGGGTCAGTGTAATGGGTTAAGTTGTTACAAAGTTTTTATTTTTATTTTTATTTTTAAAAGGTATTAGTAATTGGGTCAGAATTAATGGGTCAGTGTAATGGGTAAGGTTGTTATAAATTTTTTTATATTTATTTTTAAAAGGCATTGGTAATGAGTCAGAATTAATGGGTCAGTGTAATGGGTTAAGTTGTTACAAAGTTTTTTATTTTATTTTTAAAAGGCATTGGTAATGGGTCAGTGTAATGGTTAAAGTTGTTATAAAGTTTTTTTTAAAGGCATTGGTAATGGGTCAGAACTAATGGGTCAGTATAATGGGTAAAGTTGTTATAATTTTTTATTTTTTTTAAATCTTAAAAGGCATTGGTAATGGGTAAAGCTAATGGGTCGTGTACTTCATAGTTCATACTAATGTTCATACATACTAGCCATCATTTACTCAAAATTTTAAGTTAATCTATGTAGGAAATTTTGTCGGATGTGCCAATTGCGGATAGAGAAATTGTGTACAAAATGTCTACTCAACGCAAGTTGAAAAATGTCCAATTCATCCCCTAGGTACAAACTTGCACTAGATCTCTTTTTAAATTTTAGATGCAACGAAATGGGTGGGTTTTCTCACGGGTCAATATGGGTGATCTATGAAGTACACGACCCTTTTGTTTCAAATTTCATTCGATTACTCATATTAAATCATTTTGCATTTTTTTACTTTACAATAACTACACCATTATGTGTTTGAACATATTTTATCGAAGAAAGGCGTTGTTATCATGCCTGACAAATTTGCAAATTCAGGGGGAGTAACAGTTAGTTACTTTGAATAGGGGTTCAGGTAAATTAAAAAAAAAAAATAAAGAAAAACTAATGTTGTTTCTCTCATGTAAAAGAATTATCATTAGTATCTCAGTCTTTGATTTGTCAAGTTTGACTTATGCATTAAAGGGGAACCATCCTACAGATTCTAAAGCCGACGAGGTTACCCTTTTGTTTCAAATTTCGTTCGATTACTCATATTAAATGATTTTACATTTTGTTACATTTTAATCCAATTAATGTCAAAACTCTTGACGTTTTCATCATGGCTTCGCCACTGTCTACCAGGAGTTTTCCCTCGCTCAAGTGTTACTGTTGTCGATCTTGATGCAAGTACGGGGCTTTATAGTGGAGAAAGGAAAACAACCAAGGTAGTATCCAGAGGATGGAGGCAATTTATTAGCATAATGAGTTGGCTGATGGAGATCTGTGTACAGTGACCTACGATGTTTGCCAACTAACGTCCCAACTAATTGAAATAATGAGGATTCTTTAAAATTAACTGTTTGACAACAACAAATAAAGTTTTGGTTAGTTTTTCACTATTTTGTTCATGTGTGACGTGTTATAAGGTTGCTATGTACTTGGAACACTCATTATCATACTGTGTTATCTGAGCATGTGGATCTTAAAAACCGAAACTTTGTTTTCTTATCAAAGAAAACTGATAGTTACGTCAACAACAATTACAATAGTCACAATGTAGTTCTTGACGCTATAGATGAAGCTGAAGTTTTGGAGGTGATTAACAAAAAACAGCTTGAAGAAGTTGGGTCAGTCAACCTTTTAGATGAGGTTGCTGTTTTCCAACCACCGACACCATACCAGGTGAAAACCATTATATACATTGGAAATCTGTAGTCAAATTCATACATTATAATTTAGACTTAACATATATACTAATTTATACAATTATTTTTTTGGATATGTATTTACGATTGATGATTTTATATTTAATTTGTCATTTCACAGAAAAAGAATTTTGTTTAACAGTATTTATCGATTTCAAGTTCTGTTAGGCGTAAGAGTACAACCCCAAATAACCTTCTTACTGAAGACACACCAAGTCGACAAACATCTGATGCAGTTGCATTTCTCAAAATACCAAAGATTCAACCATTCTGATTTGATGCATTGTTAAATTTTTGAATAAATATAACGTGTGTTCTTTCAATAACACGCAATACTCATGCTACAATAAATGTGGTCTGATTGTGCAACCACACGAGGTAAATGCCTCAAACTAACTTTTTTATTTGTTTTTATGTTCATTTCAATTACTACATTTCCTTCTAGATTTTTTTATATAATAAATATGTTTTTGGTTTTCATTACCAATGCTTTTTATATGTCTACAATAACTGTTTAAGTATTATATACTATGTTCAACTTTTAAAGTTTTTTAAAGACATATATGGTTGGATTTTAAATTTCAAGTACATATATTGGATACAGAACAACTAACATAACTACTTACATTAAATACAATAATTATAAACATTATTTCTGTACAAACACTCACATAGCTCCGCGAATTCGCGGGTCCTCCACTAGTTAATACTAATAATAACACTAATAATAATACTTAATGATATTTCTTAATAACAAAAATGATAATAATATTAATCATAGTACTTATGTTAACATAATAATAATAACAATAATTAATGATAATAATAATAATAATAATAATAATAATAATAATAATAATAATAATAATAATAATAATGTTGATAATAATAATAATAGAAATTAAATTAAAAGTGTATACCCATTTAGAATCTTTTCTAAAAAGAATTGTCCCGGACGAGACTCGAACCCAAGACCTCTCGATAACCCGACAAATAGCCAAACCATCTCGCTGTTCCAGTTTCTCAGAAATAATCTAACTACTAAAATATATACCCCGTATTTATTCTGTCTCATTCTTCTTCTTCTTCACAGATTCAATCAACAACCACAACAACAAAAATCAATGAATTGTTTTAGGATTTGAGATTGCAACAGAAACGATATGAACGTGGGATGTTTGGATTATCATAACAAAAGAGAAAAATTAAAAGTTGCAGCAGCAGAAGACTCGTAAAAAAATGAAAAACTCAATTCGTGATTTTGAATTTGGAACACAATTGGGTTATGATTTCCATATAGAATATGTTTAAATCAATCATAGAAACTTTATAAATCATCAATTTGACTAGAGATATCAAAACAGGTACGAATTTCATCATGAACATAACGGTTGACTTTTGGATTTTAAACTTTGACTCCAAAATTCGACAACAATTTGATAAATTAAAAACTGAAAACTTGCAGATAGTTTAAGTAATAGATTCCTAATAAGACCTCATTATTACTTTTTGAAATTTATTGAAAAATCAAGCTTTTCAAAATTTGAGACACGAACAGAGCAGACGACCTGTTTATATAAAATCTTCAATTTACTTTGACAATTTAAAGACCGTAATTGATAATTCTAATTGTAATTGTGAATTGATAATGTAGATTAACTGATATCATAATACACTAGAATTGGTGAATTTAAATAAGGATTCAAGGGTCGACAGGAAGAATATGCAGGTACAGAAAAATAAATAAAATAAATAAAAGTTGAATGAGACTCCTAACTGAATCAGATAAGTTTAAAACTTGGAAATCGGTTTGTACCAAATTTTGGATCTTGTCTATGAGCTGAAGTCGACATATAACAATTGTTTAGATGGAAACAAAAATCTGGTAAAGTCTGATAATGATTTTTAATAAATTTATATTATTAATTGATTTATATATAATATTAATAAGTTATAAATATAAATACAATAATAATAATAATAGGGATGTAATATCATTAAATAAAAATATTAATACTGTTAATGTTACTAATGATAATTATCATGATAGTAATAATAATAATAATTATAATAATAATTATTAATAATAATAATGATAAATTGTATTATTTTTATAATGATAATTATGATAATAGTAATATTTATAAAATATTAAAATTAATCATAATAATAGCTAAAGTCATAATTTTTTTACTAATAATAATAATAACATTACTACAACAACTATATCTTAATATATTAATATTTACATATTATTAATTATGTAATATTTAATAATTATATAATATATATATAATAACATTTATTGAATATTTAATAGTTATACATTTTAAATAATATATATAATTATATAGTGTATGTTTGTATATTAAATATAATTGTCTTATATATTTATAAGTATTATATATATTTATTTGATAAATTTTGACATTTATATTCCAATATACATACGATAATAATTATTATAGAAATCATTTATACATTGATTTATTTTAGTAACAACTTATTTTGTATAATATTTTACATTTTTAATCTTTAATAAGTTAATAACATTTTATAATTTCTAATACTTACATTTATAATTATATATATATTTAGTTGTTTACAAACAATCGTTCGTGAATCGTCGAGCACAGTCAGAGGGTAATTAAATGTATGACACAGTTCAAACTTTTTGAGATTTAACATAACAGACTTTGCTTATCGTGTCCAAATCATATAAAGATTAAGTTTAAATTTGGTCGAAAATTTCCGGGTCGTCACACACACTAACCCCTTTGGTTAAAATGTCAGCCAGTTGACTTTCATATTTGACTTTGACAGTTTTGATTAAACCACTTGAAACCTTTTGTCTAATATAATGCACATCAATTTCAAAATGTTTAGTTCTATCATGAAAACAGGATTAGCAGCTAACTGAATAGCTGAATTATTATCACAAAACAGGTCAACTGGTAAGCCAACATTAACCCCAAGTTCTTGTAAGAGGTTTTTGACCAAAACAATTTCACAAGTTGTGCTTGCCATGGACCTATATTCAGCCTCAGTGGAGGACCTAGCAGTTGTAGTTTGTTTTTTACTCTTCCAAGATACTAAGGATCCACAAAAATAAACCAAGTATCTAGTCACAGATTTTCTATCAACCTTACACTTACCATAGTCAGTATCACAATAGGCATTTAAAGACCAGTTATTGCTTTTAAAAAATTGAACACCCTTACTAGGAGAGCCCTTTAGGTATCTCAGGACTCTCAAGGCAAGATTAAAGTGAGACTGTAGAGGAGCATGCATAAACTGACTAAGAACTTGCACAGAAAAGGATATATCAAGTCTGGTAAGAGTTAGGTAAATGAGTTTTCCAACAAGCTTTTGATACTCAGTTAAGTTGGTAAAAAGGGGATCCTTTTCACTTGGTTCACTTAAAACACTTAGATTAGGTTCAATGGGAGTGCTAGCAGGTTTGCAGCCCAGAAGACCATACTCATCAAGAAGATCAAGGCAGTATTTTCTTTGTGAAATGCACATACATTTTACATTTTTCAAAACTTCAATTCCAAGAAAGTATTTGAGTTCTCCTAAATCTTTAATTTGAAATTTAGTTTTCAAAAATTGTTTCACCTTATTAATTTCACTATTACTATTACCATTGATAACAATATCATCCACATACACATATACAAGTAAGGCAATGAAAGTATCACCACTATCCTTGACATACAAAGAATTATCTGACACACTTTGAGTAAAGCCATTTTCGATAAGAGCATCATTAAGTTTGAAGTTCCATTGTATAGGGGCTTGTTTCAAACCATATAAGGATTTTGTAATTTTGCAGACCCTAGTGTCATTTTCATCAAAGTAACCCTCGGGTAAAGACATATAAACATCTTCACACAAATCACCATACAAAAAGGCATTGTTTATATCAAGTTGGAACAAGGACCAGTTATTTTGAACAGCAAGAGTAACAACACATCTAATAGTCACATGTTTTACAACAGGTGAGAAGGTTTCCTCATAGTCAATTCCCTTCTTTTGACTATAGCCCTTAGCAACAAGTCTGGCCTTATACCTTTCTATTTCACCATTGGATTTATACTTTATCTTGTACACCCATTTAGAACCAATAGCTTTTCTACCAGGTGGTAAGTCAGTAATAATTCAAGTATTGTTCCTATTTAGGGCTTCCATTTCAAGATTCATGGCCTCAGCCCAATTGTGATCTTTTATGGCTTGTTTATAACATTTAGATTCAATAGACTTGTTTAGGCTAGACACAAAAGCATAGTTTTCTGAGTTTAAGAAGGAGTAATTGACATACTTTTCTACCCCATATTTCACCTTCCCTTCCACAACAAAGTCACTAAATTTTCTGGGTAGGTTGGTTTCTCTGGTTGATCTCCTTAGGTTTTGATTATTTTGAAAATTGCCCTCATGAGAAGTAGTATTATCCACTGGTGTTGCTGTAGGAGCCTCATCACTATCACTATTGGCATTACTACTAGAATCACTGGTAGAATGCTCAACAGCTGTAGGACCAGACTCACTACTACCCTCACCATTATTTGATTCTCTCTCCTCATCATTGAGTCTTGAGATTAGGAGATTTTTTAAACAAAAGTTCATAAGGAGAGCAGCCAGAGAGAATGGAAGATGGTGTCCTGTTTATCGAGTAGCAAGCAGTCAATATACAATCACTCAACATATTTAAGGGTAAATCATCCTGGAACATAAGGGCTCTGGACACATTTAAAAAATGTCTGTGTTTTCTCTCCACAATCCCATTCTGTTGGGGAGTATAGACACATGACGTTTGATGTAAAATCCCTTTGTCTTTAACAAAGTCATCCATTTGATTATTAACAAACTCAGTCCCATTATCCGACCTTATGATTTTGACTTTTGACTCAAATTGTGTTTCAAGAAAGAAGATAAAATACTTTATTTGACTGAAAACTTCATCTTTAGATTTGATTAAGTATGTCCAGACAGCCCTTGAATTCATGGTGATTGATGAAAGTTCCTCAATTTTCTTCCGATTAGTAAGTAAGTCTTTTAAGAACTTAGCATACTTTGGCATACCTGAAATTACATCAATAAAAGGTATATATATGTTAATTTGTTTAAAAATATCTAGAAATTTTGACCTTTCAGCTTCTAGCCTTTCTTGCTATTGCTTCCTTGGGTATGGGAGCGGTGGTTGATATGGCTTCACTACGGGTTTCTCACGTTCTTCCTTCTCAACCACTTGTTCCGGCTCCTTAACCAGTTCATCATTTTTGTTCAACGGAACACTAAAATCAGAATCTTCGGGCATTCTTGGAGCTTCGTATGCTAGACCACTCCGTGTAGTGATAACATCGGCGTGCTCATTTCGGGGGTTTTTATTAGTATCGCCCGGTAAACACCCTGGTTTTCTTTCACTAAGTAAACTAGCTAAACCATTCATTTGCTTCTCCAAATTCTGAATTGAGGCTTGTTGGTTTCTAAACTGATGTTCGTTTTTCTCGTTCGTTTGGTTTATGTTTGTAACAAGCTGAGTTTGTAATGCAATCAACTTTTCCAACATACTCTTCAAATTTGACTTTTTCTCTTCCTGTTGGGGTTTTTGATAAAAACCCGGAGTTTGTTGTTGGAACCCACTACTTGACCCTTGTTAGTAATTGGAATTTTTACCTTGAGGGTTGTATGGGTTGTTGAAGTTTCGGTTAAACTGGGCACTTCCTTGAAATTGATTATTATTTCTTTGGCTTATGAAAGCCACTTCTTCTTTCTGAGCCATTGTTAAATCAGCATCACAATCTTTTCCTAAATGGAGACCACCACAGTATTCACAACCCACCTTCATACTATGAATTTCCTTGGTGATCTTGTCCATATTTCGAGCAACACCGTCTATTTTCACACTTAGGGAACTAAGGTCATCATAAGCACCGGTGCTTTGGACTTGGGCATGATGAGTAATTGGTCTTTCTTGATGCCACTCATGAGAATAATTGGCTTGCTTCTTGATTATCTCATAAGCTTCTTACTCGGTTTTATCCATGAGTGAACCTCCAGCCGCTTGATCAATAGAAATTCGGGTTGCAACATCACAACCCTTGTAAAAGATTTGGACTTTTTGGAAGGTATCAAAACAATGGTTTGGACAACCTCTTAGCATTTTGAAAAATCGATTCCATGCTTCATACAAGGTTTCCATCGGCTTTTGACAAAATTGGGTAATTTCTTGTTGGAGTCTCGCGGACTTAGAAGCTGGAAAATATTTCTTAAGAAATTTTTCCAACATACCATCCCAAGTTTCTATCGTAGCCTCGGGCAATGAATCTAACCAACTCCGTGCTTCCCCGTGGAGTGTTCATGGGAAAAGTCTTAAAAATATGGCTTGATCAGTGTCCGGCTAAAGTTTGAACAGAAGACATATCTCTTGAAAAAGACGAATATGTTCGTTTGCATCTTCATTCAGACCACCACCAAATTGACATCTGTTGTTAATCATTTGGAGAATAGGTCCTTTTATTTCAAATTTTTCCTCACCAGGTGTCTGAGTAATTGCACTTCCTTGTCCGGTTCGGGTTGCCTTCATCTTTGCCGCCATTGATTGTCTTGGTACCACCGGTCTTTCCTCTCTTTCCATTTCAAAATTTGGAGGATGAACGGGTTCACCAAATTCCGAATATCTTGGCTTGGTTGTACTTGATTCTGAATCAAAAGTTTTTTGCTTTGATGAAGATTCAAAAAGTTCAAGTACTTCTTTTGGAATTCTTCCAAGCTTTCTATCAGGTTCTGTAAGCGGTGTAAGTAATGGAAAATCTGAACTTCGGGTATGTGGCATATTCAATCTAAAATCTGTCAATCACACAACTAACATAACTATTAAACGCACCGATTCTATAAGTCTAAAAATCAAAGACTATTAATAATTTAAAAAGAATTAAGAAAATACTTAATCACAAATTAGTTAATAATTCTATTTTGACACAAAACTGTCCCCGGCAGCGGCGCCAAAAACTTGATGTGCAAAACGTGGTATATGAATTGTTGTATGAAATAGTTTGAAAAAATACCAATTAAAGATTGCTACACACTAACGGGCAGTGTACCAGATCGTGTAGTAGTATAGTAAATGGTAAAATCCGTGTATCGTTCCAAAGACAATATCTAAGTCAAATTAGGATTATAAATTAAATTGTGATTAACTAATAAAATTACAATTACAAGATATTTTGGTTTGCCCTTTTACGATGGGCGAATCAAGTGATGAATAAGATTAAAAGACAATATTTTTGGTATTTTAAGTTTATGAAAGTAAAAGATAGTTTTGATATCAAATTAAGGAAATATGCTCATCTAGACTTTTTACCCTTAATTTTGAATGTTATTATGGATTAAGATCGGATTGATTGGTTATGCACGAGAACTAATTAATTGGTTCACCAAGAGTAGTCTTGCGCAAACACTCAAACGGGATTACACGACGTAAGTGATGTTCTTGTCATCTAAGACCCCCTATTTATAATCAACTAATTCAACTAGTTTGAAGACTTGAAGAATGATCAGGTCAATGGTGTGTTGTACATGATCCACTCCTATATCAACTAATGGTTTAACTTAATTCATTCCCTTGGTCCGGTTAAATGCTCAATTCACCCAACCCAAGTAATTAACTAAGTGTTATATTAAGATCCCTATAAACGTCACTAGATAAGGCAAATCACTATCACATGTTAATTAATGGAACTAGGTAATTGAAAGTGTGTATAACGTATTCTAAGGAATTGGTCATTCTCCTAAACGATTACACATACTAATTAAGCTATTCCAAAGTATCTACAAGAGTCGTTCTTACATCCTTATGTAAACTAACCATTTGAACTCAACTTATCTCTTTTGGTAAAAGACGGATAAACACATGTCACTAGGTATAAATTGACACGTTTTCCGGTTTTAACCTCAAATTCCGGTTGAGCGTAACTGAAAACTGAAGTCTCAGTCGGCGATTAGCAAGCTATCCGCCCCCATGATTGTAGTATCATGGAACTCTTAACCGGGCGCCCCCGACGCGATATAAATATCGGTCTTGCATGTCAATTTGTACAATTTAGATCAAGGGTTAAACTGCGAAGGCTTATATACCGTAATCGGTTTTACTCTGGACAGCTCCTTGGATTTACCCTACCAAGTTTATTTTCGGGTTTGAAAGTTCAAGACTTTCCCTTCCCACTGTACCTTATATCGTGATATGATATTGGTATGAAATGACATAGTTTAGGAAGTTTGCTATATCAAGTAAGGCAAAATTCGGAAGACTTTACTTCCTTCAAGGATGAACTAGATGCATCCTTTCTGTTTAGTGACTTTTATTCCTTTTATTTTCAAGCTAAAAGTACTTTAATTGTTTTAACTTTTAAAAATTTAGTAATAATAATTCGAAAAGATTAGTAAAATCCCCTATACTTGGCTTTTTCGCTAATACTTTTAGTTCAAAATTTTAAAAATTTTCATAAAATGCGACAATAAGCCAAGTTGCATTACATATCCGAGAGAATTACCCCCTCTAACCCCCTACACTTAAGATTAAGTAAGGCCCTCATTATTTAAAATCAGAAATAATTTAAAAATTCACGAGGGCATTAGTGTGAAAAGAGTTCGAAAAACCATGGCATAAAGCCGGAGATCGTGAAATGTAGGTGAGCGATGGCGCTGAACTTAATGCCAGCATAAGAACATCGTTCATTCCTTGATCTCTATCACAAATTCCAAATTGATTGTACTTCGCTGAACTTAATGTCAGCATCACTAAACCTTAACAATAAGAAATAAACAAACACACAAAATGAAATAGATAAAAGTGGTGTATTTAACACAACCACCACAAACGTCAATCGTACAACATAAATATTCTAATTATTATAAACCATTGTTTTAAAAGAAACCATTCTGAAAATTACTAAAAAGTTACCAAATGTTACCAAATAGGGCACACGAGCCCTCTAATTGTCACCAAAGAAGTTACCAAAAGGCCAACCGGAGTAGGTGCCTGAACCATCATTCCTAGGTCTTCCCTGCAGGTATTGCTCCTCAAAGTGTCTTTGTGCATCTTGCATGGCCGTTTGTTCCTCATATAACGGAGGACTAGGAATTCGGTTTGGGGTGTGGTAATAGGTCGGATGCTGGTAGGAGGTAGCATAATACTCTTGGGGGTTTTGCATATATAAACCAACGTTATGGCGAAGCCAATCACCCCTGTAATTCCCCCACCTTTGGTCATACCTTACCGCCCTATTATGCTCGCATTGTTCTTCATGATATTGGTTAAATTGTTACCTTTGTACCTCATATTGGTTATCCCTGTGTTGATAACCTACCTTCATATCATGAAAACCAGAAATTACTTCCTCCAACTCTTCT
Source organism: Rutidosis leptorrhynchoides (assembly GCF_046630445.1). Classification (NCBI taxonomy): domain Eukaryota; kingdom Viridiplantae; phylum Streptophyta; class Magnoliopsida; order Asterales; family Asteraceae; genus Rutidosis; species Rutidosis leptorrhynchoides. Next base: position 57,770,513 of record NC_092335.1, read on the forward strand.
TCCCTTGACCTTTGTGTCCGCCTACGCCTTCGCCTTTGAGCTTGTGGTAACTCTTCTTCAGTTTCAGGTTCTTCCATGCGAACCTCCTCCTCCACATCATCTCCTCCAACACCGCTACCACCCGCTTCATGATCATGGGCACGGGGCTCTACATTTACTCTCAGAACAAATAGAATAAGCCTTTGATGATTATTGTATTCCAAAAATTCTGCATTCAAATAATACATTTTGTTCAAAGGCTTCATTGTTGTACTGTTTGGAATTAACTGAGATTAATCGACACCAAAATGCCTAGCAATCTGGGTGATGTATTGCCCACCAACAATCTGATTCAACCCTCTATCTCCCCTCGAATTATCAAGATAACCCGCCAACGTAGATGGAATGTCTACACTGCTTTTGTTGTAGATTTTGTCTACAAGAAAAACATCAAGACGTGTTACGTTATTTGTTCCATGTTTTCTTGCATTAAAAGTACATGAAACTAGCCGATGAATCATTCTTTTATCTTTATCATTTATATCAGTATACTTTCTTCGGCTAGAGGAGAATTGAGTGTCGCTCATATCGTTTCAAAACAGGCGTGGATCATAAGAATCGTCATAATACACGGATGACCGCAAATAAGCATTGAGTTGGTCATCATCAAGTTCGCCATATAAACCAAATACTCGAGCAAGCTCAATTTGAATAAGTGCCCGATCGATCCCACCTAAACGAAATCTCATGAAGTTTTGATTTGTCGGGTCCATAATGAGATCAAAACGTAAAGATGCTATGAACTCTTTGCATAATTGCGGGTATATGACATCATTGAATCTCATAATTCGTTCCCATGCCCTGATCTTTATTAACCTACCCGTTAAAATGTGGTATTTTACCTCCAACATTCTAGACACTCGATCATACTCCCGTGCTTCCTCCAATGGATCCGGGTCAAAATAGTACGTTGCATCACATGATTTGTCCGCTACCCAATTATATGCACTTGCATAATCTGGATGGTCTCGGACATAAGCTAACCAAATCCTTGGATCATTTTGATCCGGTGATCCTTAGGGTGAAGGTTGTCATTCATTTGGTGGAGAATTTTGTTCATCTGGTGAAGAATCTTGTTCTTCACGATACCTGTGTGAGGGCTCTTCTTGTCGTTGATTTCCCCTTGATCTAAAGTTGTACTGCACACATAAAACATACACCAAAACAAAAGAGGCGCATAGAAAATGGTATGCGTTAGTGTGAGTTTATCATAAATCAAGTATATGTTCAAAAATACATATAGCACATAATTATGTTAATCATTCATGTAAACATTTTCTCAAAAGATCCAAGATTAACATAACTAGTCTAGCGTTTTAAAAACCAAATTTGAACACGAACCTCATATCATTCTCATCCCTTTAACAAACTATCACATTAGACACAAAGTAATGGAAATTTAATAATTTTCAAGTATTTATATCAATTAAGAACTAAAACATGTTAGATTTCCAAAACATGGACCATGTCATGCTCAAAATGTGATACATACTTATGAAGTACACAAATTATCTCAAACATTCACAAACACTTAGCTAGGAACCAAATTCAACCAAATTCAAAGCCAAAATTCGGATTTAAATTCTACATAAACCCTAGAATCATGAATATACCCTAAAAACACAATGTAATATTATTTCAAGGCATACAAGGCAATTATAACAACCTAAAGCATGTTAATATTTATAACAATTATCAATTCAAGAAAACCCACATAAAATTCTTAAACAATCCGAAAAATTAAGCATGAAATCGAAGTATTGGAAAGAAAATTAAGTGGAATCATATGAACATACCCAAGTCATCTTGATTTAGGCTTTGATTTGAGAAGAATTGGTTAAAATTTGAAGAATTGAAATTAGGGTTTGGAGTGTTTTAGTGAAAGAGAGCAAATGGATCTGCAATTTTAGGTGAGGAATGAGTGAAAAACGAATGTGTGGTGTTAAAGAGGAGATAAAATTGTGGACCTCACAAAAAAATTGAAACAGATCCGATCTCTTTGGGAGAGTGCGCCAAGCACACACTTTGGTGGTGCGCGGCACGCACAAGCGTTCCAAGTTAAAAAACCTACTGACCAAATTTTTACAAAGTGCGCTGAGCGCACATATGAGGGATGCGCGGCGCGCACATGTTGGTTTTCAGGTATTTTCGCGTTTGGTCAGTACAGGGAGGTTGGTAACAGATTTGTGAACGTAGTGGTATTCAACAAAAATTAAAAATTCACTCAAAATCATTAAAAATCACGCAATCCTAATCCTAACATTTGTGAAGGTTTAAAAGCGAGTCGCTTCACCCGACTCTCCCCCAAACTTTAGGTAGCTTTGGGGTTGAAAATAAGTTTTACCTCATCTTCAATGTTCATGGGTCCATCAACATATAGTTTGACCCTGTGTCTGTTTACCTTAAACGTATCACCTTTCGCATTTCGTAATTCCACCGTTCTATATGGAAAAACCTTGTTAACAATAAATGGTCCCATCCATCAGGACTTGAGTTTTCCAGGAAAAAGTTTAAATCGTGAGTTGAATAACAAAACACGATCACCCTCTTTAAAATCTTTTGGATTCTTAAGACGGTTATCGTGCCAAACTTTGGTCTTTTTCTTGTATATGAGTGAGTTTTCATAGGCATTATGTCTCAACTCATCTAACTCATTAAGTTGGTTTAAACGTAGGTTTTCCGCTTCTTCAAGATCGATATTACATGTTTTAAGAGCCCAATGTAATTTGTGCTCTATCTCCAAAGGGAGATGACATGCCTTCCCATAGACTAGGCGGTAAGGTGTGGTTCCAATAGGAGTTTTTTAGGCGGTTCTAAATGCCCACAAAGCATCGTCAAGCTTCGTTGACCACACCTTAGGATTGGATCCAACCGTTTTCTCAAGTATCCTTTTAAGTGCCCGATTCATATTTTCAACTTGCCCACTTGTTTGTGGGTGATAAGATGTAGAAATTTTATGGGTTATCCCATAGCATTTCAACACCTTTTCTAATTGGGTGTTGCAAAAATGGGTACCACGATCACTAATTAAAGCCTTCGGGGTATCGAACCGGGCAAAAAGCTCTTTAAGAAAAGTTACAACAACTCGTGCATCGTTTGTGGGGAGAGCCTTTGCCTCAGCCCATTTTGACACGTAGTCAACGGCAACGAGTATGTATTGGTTGGAATGAGACTTTGGGAATGGTCCCATAAAATCAATGCCCCAAATATCGAAAACCTCACAAACTTGGATTATGTTTTGAGGCATTTCGTCTCTTTGACTAATCTTTCCTGCCCTTTGGCAAGAATCGCATGATTTACATATTTGGTGGGCATCCTTGAAGATGGTAGGCCAATAAAAACCGGCCTCATAGACTTTTCTCCCTGTGATTTGGGGTCTGAAATGTCCACCAGTGGGACCAAGATGACATTGGAGAAGAATTTGATTGCATTCTTCCCCAGAGACACATCAACGGATTATCCCATCGGGACACCGTTTAAAGAGATACGGGTTTTCCCAAAAATAGTATTTCAAGTCACTGAAAAATTTCTTCCGTTTTTGATGTGACATACTGGTTTCTAGGAATCCACCCGCAAGGTAGTTGGATATGTCTACAAACCAAGGATCATCAATTTTCTCAATTCTCATGAGATTTTCATCAGGAAAATTATCTTGAATAACGGTCTCATGGAGAACCTCAAGATTTGGGTTCTCAAGGCGAGAAAGGTGATCGGCTGCTAGGTTTTCGGCCCCCTTTTTGTCTTTAATATCAATGTCGAATTCGTGCAAAAGCAAGACCCAACGTATTAATCGGGGTTTAGCATCTTGCTTAGTAAGCAAGTACTTTAAGGCCGAGTGGTCCGTGTAGACAACCGTCTTTGCTAGTACCAAGTAAGATCGAAATTTGTCAAATGAAAAGACAATTTCCAGGAGTTCCTTCTCAGTGGTAGTGTAATTAAGTTGGGCTCCTTGCAATGTTTTACTAGCATAATAAATGGGCTGGAAATGTTTTTCAATTCTTTGCCCCAAGACAACACCAATATCAAAGTTACTCGCATCACACATAAGTTAGAATGGAAGTGACCAATTCGGTGATATGAGAATGGGTGATTGTGCGAGCTTTGCTTTAAGAAGATTAAAGGCGTTTAGAAACTCGTCCGTAAAGACAAATGGAGCGTCTTTCTCTAGAAGTTTGTTCATAGGGGTTGCAATTTTAGAAAAATCTTTAATGAATCGACGGTAAAAACCGGCGTGCCCCAGAAAACTTCTTACACCTTTCACATTCGATGGTGGTGGTAATTTGGCTATGACTTCCACTTTAGCTCTATCCACCTCCATACCTGCACAAGAAATTTTATGACCTAATACAATGCCCTCTCTTACCATAAAATGGCATTTTTCCCAGTTAAGTACAAGATTAGATTCTTCACACCTAATCAACATACGCTCAAGATTATTAAGACATGAGTCAAAAGAATCACCGAAGACTGAAAAGTCATCCATGAATACTTCCATAAAGTCTTCAATCATATCATGAAAAATAGCTACCATACACCTTTGGAAGGTGGCAGGAGCATTGCATAAGCCAAAGGGCATACGTCGATAAGAGAAAGTACCATAAGGGCATGTAAAGGTGGTTTTCTCTTGGTCCTCGGGTGCTATAGGGATTTGGAAGTATCCTGAGAAACTGTCAAGAAAACAATAAAAGTTCTTTCCTGCTAACCTTTCCAACATTTGATCAATGTAAGGAAGGGGAAAATGGTCTTTTCGGCTAGCATCATTTAATTTTCTATAATCAATACATACCCTCCAACCCGTGACAGTCCTAGTGGAAATTAATTGGTCGTTTTCGTTGGTGATAACGGTCATGCCACCCTTTTTGGGTACACATTGGACCGGAATCACCCAAGGACTATCTGAAATTGGGTAGATAAGACCCGCATCAAGGAGTTTGACAATCTCCTTTTTAACGACTTCTTGCATATTAGGGTTCAGCCGCCTTTGTCTTTGTACACATGGCTTATAGTTATCTTCCATTAATATCTTATGTGTACAATAAGAGGGACTTATACCCTTGATGTCATGAATTTTCCATGCTAGAGCCGGTTTATGGGCTTTTAACATGGAAACAAGTTTAGACTTCTCACTTACAGAGAGTTCGGATGAAATGATAACCAGGAGAGTAGAATCCTCTTGACGGTAAGCATATTTCAAGTGACTTGGAAGTGGATTTAGTTCCAAAACGGGAGGTTCTTCAATCGATGTTTTACATCGGTACTCATTTTCTAAATTCAACTTTCTGTATTCTTCATCATTTGGCTCATAACCGTTAGCCATCAAGGTGGTCAACATCTCCACTTCTTCCACCATGTTCTCTTCATCACCTTCCGCCTGAATATGTGTCTAGGGTTTGCAAATAATAACATTTATCATCAGTAGACTCGGGGTATTGCAAGGCATGGTCAAAGGAAAATGTAACCTTAATATCCTCAATGCTAAGGGTCAATTTCTACCGATGAACATCTATCATAGCTCTAGTGGTATTGAGGAAAGGTCGACCCAATATAAGAGGCACACGTGTGTCCTCATCCATGTCCAAAATTACAAAATCGGCCAGAAATACTAGGGTACCCACTTTCACTAGCATATTCTCTAAAATTCCATGAGGGAATTTAACAGAGCGGTCCGCTAGTTGAATTGCCATTCAGGTTGGTTTTAGTACCCCGGGTTCTAGCTTAACATACAATGAATAAGGCATTAAATTTTTGCTAGCCCCTAAATCCCCTAATGCTTTAATGCATTCCAAATTTTCTAGGAGACATGGTCTGGTAAAACTCCCAGGATCCGCTAACTTTTTTGGTATTTTGTTCATCAAAATTACTGAACAATTAGCATTCATGGTGACGGACGAAAGTTCCTCCATATTCTTTCGATTAGTAAGTAAGTCTTTAAAGAACTTAGCATACTTTGGCATATCTAAAATTACATCAATAAAAGGCATATTTATGTTAATTTGTTTAAAAATATCTAGAAATTTTGACCTTTCGGCTTATAGCCTTTCTTGCTGTTGCTTCCTTGGGTATGGGAGCGGTGGTTGATATGGCTTCACTACGGGTTTCTCACGTTCTTCCTTCTCAACCACTTGTTCCGGCTCCTTAACCGGTTCATCATTTTTATTCAACGGAACACTGAAATCAGAATCTTCGGGCATTCTTGGAGCTTCGTATGCTAGACCACTCCGTGTGGTGATAACATTGGCGTGCTCATTTCGGGGGTTTTTATTAGTATCGCCCGGTAAACTTCCTGGTTTTCTTTCACTAAGTAAACTAGCTAAACCATTCATTTGCTTCTCTAAATTCTGAATTGAGGCTTGTTGGTTTCTAAACTTATGTTCATTTTTCTCGTTCGTTTGGTTTATGTTTGTAACAAGCTGATTTTGTGATGCAATCAACTTTTCCAACATACTCTTAAAATTTGACTTTTTCTCTTCCTGTTGGGGTTTTTGATAAAAACCCGGAGTTTGTTGTTGGAACCCACTACTTGACCCTTGTTAGTAATTAGAATTTTGACCTTGAGGGTTGTATGGGTTGTTGAAGTTTCGGTTAAACTGGGCTTTTCCTTGAAATTTTGACCTGCGGATTCCGTTGATGCAAAGAAAGTCCGTACTAAGGCACCACTGTACGCCCTTGAGGGTGACGTCCTATATCGAAAAAATTATTTAGGACCGCACCTAAGGTGTATTGGTCCGAAAGAGGCAGAGGAGGCTATACGCGAGGTGCATGAAGGTGCATGCGCTCTTCATTCGGGGCACAGGTCTATTGTGTCAATAATTATGCGGCTAGGTTATTATTGGCCCACTATGTACGCAGATACCGCACACATAGTTAAGCAATGCGAATCCTGCCAAATACATGCAGCTATCAGCAGAGCATCTGCGCATCCAATGATACCAGTCTCCTCACCATGGCCATTCTGCAAATGGGCAATTGACATAGTCGGACCATTTCCAAAAGGCCGAGGTAATATTATCATTTATTTTATACCATATGCTATTTACGTCAGTATCTTACGCATACTCTGCACACGCAGGAAACATCAAATTCTTGATTGTTGCAATCGACTATTTCACTAAGTGGGTTGAAGCGCGACCGCTGGCAACAATTTCAGGAAAGAGGGTGCGAAATTTTGTATGGGAAGACATTGTTTGTCGATTCGGCATACCAAACGAAATCGTTAGTGATAACGGTACACAGTTTGCGGGGGATCCTTTTCGTAGTTGGTGCGCGGAGCTTAATATTAAGCAAACTTTTACTTCCGTTGCGCATCCGGACGCGAATGGCAGTGCGAAGTCACCAACCGGGATATAGTGGCCGGAATCAAAGCTAGATTGGGCCATGGTCGCATTGGTTGGGTGGATGAACTACCAAAAGTTTTGTGGGCGCATAGAACAACACCAAAAGCAAGCACTGGTGAGACTCCGTTTAATTTAGTCTACGGGTTAGAAGCTGTTGTGCCCACTGAAATTGGGGTACCAACGTTCCGCATACAAAATTTTGACGAGCAAAATAACTCAGAAGCTTTGCGGGAAAATCTTAACTTGCTGGAAGAATGCAGACTCTCTGCGGCGATAAACGAAGCCAATAATAAGCAGAAAATTGCAAAGTACTACAATCAGCGTGTGCGTTCGCGCTCTTATAAGTGCGGGGACTTAGTTTGGCGTCAGAACGATGCAAGTCTTGCGGAGGATACTGGGAAATTGGTCACCCGTTGGAAAGGTCCGTACAGGGTAGCAAAAGTAAGCAACACCGGGGCATACCATCTCGAGACATTAGATGAAAAACCTGTGAAATGCACTTGGCACGCGACATTGTTGAAAAAATGTTATATGTAGCTGGATGGACCTGATCACTCCTATTTATTTTAGCACATTATTTTTTCTATGCATTTTCCGTCCGTTTGGATGTGTCGCGGTTGTAATCATGATTAATGCCAATTAAATATTTACTCGCGCATACTTTTGTTTATTGTTTTCTTTTTTGTATGCGGTTCCTGCCTACTTAAGGGGTGTCCTCTAGCCCCCGTGCGGCCGAAGCCTGCTTAGTTACAAGGCTAGACATCAACGGCAGGCGAAGGGAATTGGTTTTCCCCTAGCTAAGCGCTACGCAGACTAGATGGCTACCAAGTCGACTTAAAACTAAAAGAATTGGTTTGCTTGTGAGTAATTACTCTCGCATTGGTTTGCTTGAGGAACTCAAAGTATAAAAGCATTGGTTTGTTTTTAGTTGCGTTGCTTACCATACAGCTAAAGTGAACCTCTAGCACATGACAAAGCAATGACGCAGTAACTTTTGAGTCTAAATTGTTAAAGGTAAATTTGCTAAAATATCGGTTTATTTTACGCAGTACCTGCGTATGCGCATGAGTTTTGGTTAACTATGCGCATAGGCATGCGGTTCACCATTTGTTTTGATTCGCGATATATAAACAATTAATACATAACGCATGCACAACATAATAACATGTATTACAACTAAGGTCATTACAGAATCATTGTTTCACATGCCTGCCCAACACGGGACTTAGGGCGCAAATAATGTATTTACAATTGCCTGCCTAAGCATAGGACTTACGATGCAAATGATTACAAACAAAATCTAAAAATCCTCCTTGAGAAACCCATCAATGGGTATATTGGGATCCGCAGCGAACGCGTCTATTAAAGGGATCGGGATGGACTGGATGGCCTGCTCCGCTTCTAGGAGCGCCTCAGCTGTACCCTCTTTCAAATGTTTTCGCACAACCTCAGGGTATGGTAGCGTGAGGTCGCAGCCTTTGATCACCTCAAGCATGACCTTGTTATTTTCATGCTCTTTCACCGCATCGACATAGGCGTTGAACTTTTCGGTGATGGGCCCCGAGTCCATTACCTTCTGCGCGATGACGGGAAGGGAGGTGCGAACCTTTGACAAGTCTGCCTCCGCTAGCTCGCGGCCAGTCACCGCATCGTCCATCTCCCTGCGCACCCTTTCCAGTTCCACCCGCAGGCGCTCCGTCTCCCCTTTAGCCTGATCAACCGCCCTCACCAGCTCGCGCTTCTTTTTCCTTTCCTCGATCAGCGCGGCTTTTGTCTCCGCCGCAGTCACCTCCACTGCCTTGCGCGCTTCTTCCGCGGCGTCCCTGTCTTTTTTGACCTGGTCGACGCCCGCTTACAGCAGTCCCAACTCTGTTTCTTTCCGCACGGCCACTTGATACAAATTGGTGGAGCGGCGGGCCTGATCCGCGAACATACCAAAGAACACAAGGCTGTTCTGGACGAAGGCATTGAGCGCTTGGTGAAAGGGTAGTGCGGCTAGCTGATTGCGGAAATCCGCCAGAAAGATTTGTTGCAGAAACGCATACTGCTCTGCGGCGTTTTCAGCGGAGGACTGGGTGAGCTGTGCCAAGTTTGCCAATCGGAAGCTACCGGGCGGTGGGACTGGCGTAGAATCAGAGTCAAGGTGTATCGCCCTATCCCTGGACGTGGCGGTAGCCTCCAGTTCCGGATTTGCCTGCGGCGGCGCCTGCTGCGTCTCCTCAATATGCTCTGCATATCAGTAACTTGTTAGCACGTGAAGTTAATCGTACTGTGTTTACGAAAGAAAAGAGATGCTTACCGGTGATAGGAGGAGGAAGATCTGCGGATGCTGGATCGACGGGGACAAAGTTGTCATTTCGCATGTCCTCCTTTTATTTAGGAGTTAGCTTCTTCTTCTTCTGCTTGGTTTAGGTGGCTTCGGCAGCCTTGTGCTTGTTGCCCGAGGTGGCAGGTGCTTCCACCTCGTTCTCGCCAGTCTTCTCCTGCTCAAGCGGCTCATTAATGTTCTGCTTGCAGAAGGAGATGGCCGCAATCTCCTCTGCGGTAAGCACTTTCTTCATCTTCATCTCTGCAAGCATATGCGCAATATTAAAACATGTATGTATAAGCTAGTGGTTAAATATTCATGTGCATTTATACTATTCCTACACTTGCCATTCGGCGTGATTATGGCTGGACGCATGTTCTCCCATGGCCAGTGCGCGGATATCCTTCCCAACTGCAGCATAACATTCCCATACGACTGGTGCACAAGCTGTGCGTTAGCGCACTCCGCTAATAGCTTCGTTTCCTCGTCATCAAGGATGGGGGTTTTGTTCACGTCCTTATCCATGCTTTCGCACCAGATAAGCGTTTGCGGAAAGTTGGCTCCAACAACAGATTGGTCAATGAAAAAGAAAGTTTCTTTCCAGTGACCCGCATTCGATTTTGGGGTTTTGGTGAAGTTTTGAAGGGCAAAGAATGTGAACCAGGATTTGTGGTGGTTGGCTAAGCGGTATAAATGGCAGAACACCTTAACTAAGGGCACCTTGTTGAGTGCAATGCATCACATCTCAAATAGTAGAATCTTCCCTATTGCGTAAGGGTGTAATTGCCCTAACCCTACGCCAAAATGATCTAAAACGCCTAAAAATAAGTCGGAAGGGGGCACCCTAAAATTGCCATGCTTAAACGCATGCTCATATATAGCTACCTTGTTCTCCGGTAGTGAATGAGCACGTTGGTTAGACAGGGGTGGCACCGGATTGTACTATGCTAGTGGTGGGTATTGTTTCACTAATGAATCAATATGCTTCTGCTCTATAATAGACACTGCACTATCTACATATGTTTCGTTAGCCTTAGTCATTTTCTATAAAGTGATCGGAGAATAACTAACCTTTAGCAGTTGGCCGGAATATTCAAGTTTTGATCGGAATTGAAATTGGCAGCGTATCAGGGAAGCTTGGTGCAGAAAAGTGGAAATGTGTGTGAATGAGGTCTATTTATAGTGTGGATTGGAGGCCATGTGCTGAAACGGTCTCATCGTGGCTGTACACGTGTTATGCAATCAACGGGTAGCATTTTCTGCACGCGAGTGGATGTCAGGATGATATGGTTCAATAGGAGTGCGTGGCTTAGCACGCGCCTGCCAATTTCCACTTTACGTCTTGTCAGCCGAATGGGCTTCTGCGACAGTGACAGGCATTTAATGACATCGAAACGCACGCGGAAAATTAAATGCTAGCCGTTTTCTTGTTTTTTCTTTTTCGCTTAATAGTTTGATATCATATGTCTTGCATCAAATAACATCAAACTGGGGGGACATAATGATACCGCAACCCGCATGCGCAATGAGTATGTATGCGGGCACTCGCTAGCATCCGTATGTGTGCACTTGTATGCGGCATGCGGTATGCGGATTCGTGTCGAATGCCTTTGTCCCCGGTACAGCGGTTACTTGGTTACCAAGTAAATATCTTTTCCATAATTATATCTGTGATTCAGGGGAGTTTGTTATGGAAAGGATTACCATTATCTCGGATGGTTCTAGAATTAGGGTTTGCCTATATATACAAACCCTAACTATCATTCTAACAACAATCACGTTACGTAACCATCATCTACTACACGTTTTACGTAACCAGCATCATCTAGTATCTTCTCAGGGTCAACAGGTTAGTTTCTCGTTAACTAGCACCTACAACCTTACTTGGGGCCTTCTGATCGACGATCGTTAACAAAGGTGGACTTAATCACTTGGCCACCCCGCCGACATCATCATGTCGGCCAGGGTTATTCACGGTAGCCGGACCGGAGAGCCTTGTTCTAAGATCCTTAAACCCCACTTTACACATTGAACAGGCATATTAACCCTATGGTCAAAATATGCATGATCACTCGGTTTTGTCCATGAGTGAACCTCCAGCCGCTTGATCAATAGAAATCCGGGTTGCAACATTACAACCCTTGTAAAAGATTTGGACTTTTTGGAAGGTATCCAAACCATGGTTTGGAAAACCTCTTAGCATTTTGGAAAATCGATTCCATGCTTCATACAAGGTTTCCATCGACTTTTGACAAAATTGGGTAATTTCTTGTTGGAGTCTCGCGGACTTAGAAGCTGGAAAATATTTCTTAAGAAATTTTTCCAACATACCATCCCAAGTTTCTATCGTAGCCTTGGGCAATGAATCTAACCAACTCCGTGCTTCCCCATGGAGTGTCCATGGGAAAAGTCTTAAAAATATGGCTTGATCAATGTCCGGTTGAAGTTTGAACAGAAGACATATCTCTTGAAAAAGACGAATATGTTCGTTTGCATATTCATTCGAACCACCACCAAATTGACATCTGTTGTTAATCATTTGGAGAATAGGTCCTTTTATTTCAAATTTTTCCTCACCAGGTGTCTGAGTAATTGCACTTCCTTGTCCGGTTCGGGTTGCCTTCATCTTTGCCGCCATTGATTGTCTTGGTACCACCGGTCTTTCCTCTCTTTCCATTTCAAAATTTGGAGGATGAACGGGTTCACCAAATTCCGAATATCTTGGCTTGGTTGTACTTGATTCTGAATCAAAAGTTTCTTGCTTTGATGAAGATTCAAAAAGTTCAAGTACTTCTTTTGGAATTCTTCCAAGCTTTCTATCAGGTTCTGTAAGCGGTGTAAGTAATGGAAAATCTGAACTTCGGGTATGTGGCATATTCAATCTAAAATCTGTCAATCACACAACTAACATAACTATTAAACGCACCGATTCTATAAGTCTAAAAATCAAAGACTATTAATAATTTAAAAAGAATTAAGAAAATACTTAATCACAAATTAGTTAATAATTCTATTTTGACACAAAACTGTCCCCGGCAGCGGCGCCAAAAACTTGATGTGCAAAACGTGGTATATGAATTGTTGTATGAAATAGTATGAAAAAATACCAATTAAAGATTGCTACACACTAACGGGCAGTGTACCAGATCGTGTAGTAGTATAGTAAATGGTAAAATCCGTGTATCGTTCCAAAGACAATATCTAAGTCAAATTAGGATTATAAATTAAATTGTGATTAACTAATAAAATTACAATTACAAGATATTTTGGTTTGCCCTTTTACGATGGGCGAATCAAGTGATGAATAAGATTAAAAGACAATATTTTTGGTATTTTAAGTTTATGAAAGTAAAAGATAGTTTTGATATCAAATTAAGGAAATATGCTCATCTAGACTTTTTACCCTTAATTTTGAATGTTATTATGGATTAAGATTGGATTGATTGGTTATGCACGAGAACTAATTAATTGGTTCACCAAGAGTAGTCTTGCGCAAACACTCAAATGGGATTACACGACGCAAGTGATGTTCTTGTCATCTAAGACCTCTTATTTGTAATCAACTAATTCAACTAGTTTGAAGACTTGAAGAATGATCAAGTTAATGGTGTGTTGTACATGATCCACTCCTATATCAACTAATGGTTTAACTTAATTCATTCCCTTGGTCCGGTTAAATGCTCAATTCACCCAACCCAAGTAATTAACTAAGTGTTATAATAAGATCCCTATAAACGTCACTAGATAAGGCAAATCACTATCACATGTTAATTAATGGAACTAGGTAATTGAAAGTGTGTATAACGTATTCTAAGGAATTGGTCATTCTCCTAAACGATTACACATACTAATTAAGCTATTCCAAAGTATCTACAAGAGTCGTTCTTACATCCTTATGTAAACTAACCATTTGAACTCAACTTATCCCTTTTGGTAAAAGACGGATAAACACATGTCACTAGGTGTAAATTGATACATTAATTTAACAAGATGATGTTTCTTAATCAAATGAACATATCAACTAGTTGAATCGAAAGGATTAAACTTAACAAGAACGGTTCTTGTATTCAAACATCAAACTATCGTGCATAATAACAATCAATCAATAGTAAACATTCAACATGTCGGTTATTTATCTAGATGAACATAAAATGGACTAGCCAACAATCATGCTTGAAAACTTAAACAAAACAGTAACAAAGATATAATTCAATGTAAATACAAGATTGACCTTTTAGGAGTAATCTTGGATGAAGTTCTTGAATGATCCTTGATTCTTCAATGATTTGAGTGCTTAGATGCACTTTGATAAGCCCAAAAATTACTTTGATTCGTATGTTTTAGTCACAGAGCAGAAAAGAACTGGTGCCCCTTCAAATGAAGCTGGAAAGAGGATTAAAAAGGCTGATTAGCGGTTGGAAAGTGGAGTGCGCCAAGCGCACAATAGAGGTGCGCGGCGCGCACTGTTCACCTACTCCACTTTCTCTTTACAGCTCGACATCGCACGTTCAAATCTGCTTTACTGGTAAAGGTGCGCGGACGGGTGCGCTGAGCGCACTACTGTGCGCGGCGCGCATATAGCTTGGCGCACTTTGGTTTTGGCCAAGAAATCTTCTGATCAAAATCTTACATTGTGCGCTGAGCGCACCTTACTGTTCTTAGATTTCTGGTCTTGGTTTCGATCTCTGAGCGGAATCATACATAATCTTCCATATTTCTTCAAGTTTACAATGATTCTAGACTATATTACAATAATATGAAATACTAACGGAAATACTATGTTTACATACGAAATAAACAACAATAGGACTAGATATTGCATCTAAAAATATGTCTAATTTAAGCAATATCAACACGTTTGTGTAAGACCCAAGTTCGAATGGTACATATTGTGAATATTATTAAAAGCTGCCTGTATCAGTTTCAGTAGGGGGCCGCGGCGCCGCCAGCGTCAGATGGTGACTCTTTTGTTTTATTTAATTATAAAGAGGGGCATTTTGGTATTTTCACTTGAGGTCGAATTTATGGCCATTAGGAGGCTGGTTTGGCTCATAATTTCACATTCACCAACCTTATCTTCTCCACTTTAATTCTAGAGAGAGAGAAAGAGTTTTAGTGTGAGAAAGCTTAAATCAAGGAAGAAGGAGCTTGTTTCGGGTCTAAGCTCGTGTATTAAAGTTGTTCATCTAGCCATTAGCTACATTTTGATTGTGGTGGTAAGTCCTAATCTTGACTTCCTTACTTTAATTTAGTTTAAGGGTTAGGGTTTGGGTTAGTGATGAACATAAAACCCATTTGTTAGTGATTTGGGGGTTTTGGGTAAAGATTTGGGTCATAAAGACCCAAGAGTGACTAACCTAGGATTTTGAAAGGATAAATGTGTTTATGAGTCTTAATTAGTTAGTAAATTACTAGAACTCCTAGATATTAAGTAAGTGGGTGTTATTTGGGTTTGTTGGTGACCCAAGTGATTATATGCATAATGTAATAGGTACGTTACATTGAAGGTTGCAAGCTCGGTTATCATTCACAAAGGGCGTTAATGTGAGTGGAATAATTTTATGCGTAGGGATATAATGTATTTATTTGTGTAGCGTGAAATGTGAAGTGT
Source organism: Rutidosis leptorrhynchoides (assembly GCF_046630445.1). NCBI lineage: Eukaryota > Viridiplantae > Streptophyta > Magnoliopsida > Asterales > Asteraceae > Rutidosis > Rutidosis leptorrhynchoides. The sequence continues at coordinate 57,785,805 of NC_092335.1, forward strand.
CGAGGTGCTAAGATGCCACGTTTCACGTGACAAGTGAAGCATCAAGGTGTTAAGATGCCACTCGGGGTGAAGCATCGAGGTGTTAAGATGCCACCCGGGAGTGAGGTGTTAAGATGCCACCCAGGAGTGAGGTGTTAAGACGCCACTCCCGAAAGTAAAATTGATGAGTGAAGCATCGAGGTGTTAAGATGCCACTCGGGGTGAAGTGTCGAGGTGTTAAGATGCCACCCGGGGAATTAGTGATACGCGGTGTTAAGTACACTAATGGATGTTGCGAACTCCGATGGTCTTTCACGAGTACCATTTCCTTGCGCGATTGGTTAACCATGGTTTTGTGTGGTGATATGGCATATTATATTGTTTGGATTATATGCTAATAATTGTGGTCGCTCGTGGTTTTGGGAATTTAGCTTTATACTTGCGATGATATGCTATTAGTTTGCTAGCATGTATGCGGTAATGTGTAAGTGTTTGCAAGTAGGTATATTATATATATATATATATGTGTATAATTATTGCATTCACTAAACGTTTTGCTTACCCTCTCGTTGTTTACCTTTTTAGGCTCCGGCGTGGACAAGGGCAAGGGTATACGTTTGGACTAGCGATCTCCCTACGTGATTATGCTAGAGTTTAGCTGTTGGAGTTCAACCTAGGTTTGGGTAGTTGAACCCCAAACACCATGCTCGGGTTTATGTTTGGTATTTAAACTTATCGATCGGAACTCGTATTCTTGATTTGTAAATGGGCGAATGATGCCCGGGGAGTCAAGTTCTTGTTTTTGGAGTTATTAAAACATGTAAACTCTATTTACTTATGCAGCGGAAAACCTCGTGTTGATGTTTGTCGATTACCGCGAAATTTGGTGTTGTATAATTTTTGTACAAGTCAGAATCAGATCCAGGGTTGGGCCGCGCAGCGGTAATTACCTGACAGACTTGGCCTGTCCACATTAAAATATATATATATATATATATATATATATATATATATATATATATATATATATATATATATATATATATATATATATATATATTTTGCGATGTTTAACGGGTTGGGTCGTTATAGTTTGACTCAACTTGGGACATGAAAACAGATGTTTGAGGTTTATTATTAGTAGTGGACAACCCTCTTTGTGACTCTTCTCTAGACAGCACAGAGTAAGTAGTTTTAACATCAGGTAATGGGTCCCTTAATAGCAAATTACTTTTAACATGCATGTAACAGTCATTTAGACCCATCAAGAATTGCATCAACTTAAGCATACTATTATGTTTGACAGTTTGATCAGCAGCTTCACAAGTACATTGTTTCAGATTAGCCGTGGCATCATATTGTTTCCACATAGAGTTCAGCTTATGATAATATTCAGACAGAGAGCTATTTCCTTGTTTCAATGTGCTAATATTAAAGTGTAAGTTAAAGATAATAGACCCATCTATTTTATCATAAGTTTCCTTTAGTTCAGTCCACACAGTGCTAGCATTTTCAAAGAAGATTAAACCAGCATACAACTCATCAGCAATAGAACCAAGTAACCATGAAAGAACTACAGAATTACATCTATCCCATTGCTTAAACAAAATTTCATCATTAGCATTTTTAACACAAGTACCATCCACAAAACCAACTTTATTTTTTATACCAAGGGCAAGTAACACAGATCTACTCCATATTTTATACTTTTCTGTCCCTTTAAGTTTGATAGAGACAAGAGGTGTGCTAGAGGTGTCACTAGGGTGCAGATACAAAGGGTCACCAAAGTCAAGCTTATTTATAAGAGTAATCGCGTTTTCTTCCCCCATGGCAAATAGACAGCAAAGGCAATCAAACAAGAACACAGAAAACACAGCAAGAGATAACCAAACAGAAAAAAGGTCACGAATCAACCAAGTGCTTGATCAGGTATTCATGAGTTTCAAGGAACTCAGATCAAGAGTTGGGCACTGGGATTCTCGGTCTGTAGGAACAGAAAAAAAAAAATAACTAACACAAGATAGAAAGTAAGGAAAGAAACTCCCCTATACGGATAAAGAACCTTAGCAGGCAACGAGTAAGAAGACAGTGAATCACAGTAGCAGATCACAGCAAGGACAGTAGCAGATCACAGCAATTTGAACGAACAACCCAAACCCTAATTTGAACAAATTAGGGTTTCTTCACCCAATCGGACAAAACACTAATCAATCGTGAGCCTACGCTCTGATACCATGTTAAAATAGTGAATCAACAACCACGAAACACCAATGGAACTTCAATTGATCGAAACACAAAAAATCACCAAGTACCGAAATTACAAATAGTGCCAAAATTACACGATGAAACAGAGACAAGTAATGGAAGCCAAGATTACACGATGAACAAGAGAACAATAGAGATTGCAATCTCTTCAAACAGAATTGTAATCGGCCAATGTAACAGGAACCAAAATTAGGGTTGATAAAACGAGTAGTAGTGAATAAAGGGAGCGGTGTGTGTTGTATGACAACCCTAGCTCACGACACCCTTGATATAGAGGAAGGAAAAGGCACCAGCAACCCAGAACTATCACAGAAAGGCAGAACAGACCCTCAACTTTAAATAGCATAACATCACAAGTTCTTATGGCTTTGCACAGCATGTCCTTTTAGTAAACCATGAAACCTACACAAAGATCAAGAGCAAAATACAATGAGAATAAGAAAAGACCAAAAAGGAGTTTGACAAAGTGATAAATTTAACAAGCTCATATCTCATGATCATTTTTGGCTTTTTCACTATCACCTCAAAATTTCCGTCGAGTGAGACTTGAGTGTTTATATCATATAGTTTCCTAAATGTGAATATACCAACGCCTTCCTAGTAAAATCAATGGATGTCGCAATAATAATTAATTCAAAAGTGGACCATCGCTGGATAACGATATTGGACCACTTAAAAACCTAAAATTTCTTCGGCTCATTTAATTTGATTGGAGAGACATATAGCCATATAGGTCCATAGTCTAAATCCGTCAACATATAAAATCCGTCAAAATCTTATATCTTATATTCTTATATATGTAAATATATGTAAATATAAAAGAAACTTGAATTAAGATTTGCTTATATCAGTTTTTGTTGCCATAGATACAAAAATGAACAAAAGAAGTAATCATGGTTGACTTTTTTTTTTTTCTTTTTTTTTTTTTTTACATTGTAGGAAAACTTTTGGGACTTTCAAAAGTTAATGTTTTTTATCTTTACCTTGTAATGAAAATTATACAATCACAATTTTTAATAAAATGAGTTTTAACAATAGGTGATGACGTTAACCACTAATTATTACGGAGTATATATTATTATATGTATAGGATTAAAGTGCTATAGGGCATTGGTAATGTATAGATAAAAATTACTAGAAGAACGATAAATGTAGTTCTAATAATCTAACGGCTACGTTTAAATATTTTATATATAAATTAATTCTATACTTATAATTAACCGTTATCATGAAGAACTCTAATATCAAAATTATATAAGGAAAATTGATATTAAAATAAAAATTATAATTTACAATTAATTCCGTAGAGTTTTAAAATTTAAATATGATATGCTTAAACGTAGTCGGGCTATGTTTAACATTCTCCAAATTACTAATAGTCTACGAATTACCTTCCTTTATTAAATGATGTGCGCCAATAATATATAGAGAGAAATAAGAGAGTAAAAATAAAGCAGAACGTCCGGGTTCAATTCATGGCTATGTTAATCGTTAACAAATGGAGGGTGACCAGAGGGTGCTCATAATGCGCAATTCACCCGGTACCAGGTCGAGGGGGCTTGATTACTCGAAGTTTACCCTTCTATGGGGGAGCCAATGTACTCGTTCATAGAGGAGTTTCATCGCTAATCCAAAAAAGACTCAAAACGTGAAAATAAAAAAGCAGGTCAACATTCAATGCAGCAAAACGTGATTATTATATTATCGATTCTTTTTTCTGTCTATTTTGCTTCCTAATTATTTGTTAATATGTCAATAATCTGATTTAGCAATCACTTATTATATAACTGATTATTAGATTGTTGCGTTATCAAACAACATAATCAAATCTAAACACAATTAATGTATAACACGTTTTGCTACATATTGATTATTTGATTACAATTAATTTAAAACGCATAATTATTTTTTAAAACGCAAATTTAAACACCTGATAGTCGTTATCATTTAATATAATGTTATTTGTCCATGGTTACAGATATGATGTCTAATTAACAAGAAAATACATTTGAACAATTTCAAACTATAGAATACTAATATTACAATGCAAAGGGTACTACTTTCTTAATATGGAACTTGCATATAGAAATCAATCGAGATGTTCGTTTGTTGGTCATGTAAATTTACTCTCTTGAGTTAGGACCACGACATTGATTAATATATGAAGGTGATCGGTAAGATTAGCTTTGGTCCAGTGATTTCGATACATACAATCTAGCATATATTCTTTCATTTGGTTTTCCTGTTTTTCTTATCTCTTTTCTTTGAAGTGTGAACACTACCATCATAAGTAATATAACTAAGAACGATACTAGAACGAATATGAGTCAGTGATATTTATTTATCTTACATACTAATTATGATGAGCTTATTACTATTTATAGGGGCATAAATGTCATCTCGCCTTTCACATCACTATTACATTATTTTAATTTATTTCAAATTCATTTTTTTTAAAGACAAACCTACAAACTACACACGAAACCACGAATATTTACATCTCACTGCATCAGGTGAGGCTTGAACCCACAACCTCTTGGTTGAAGGGTTCCTCTCATACCGTCAGGCCAAGGGCCCTTTGGTTTCATTTAATTTTAAGTCATATATATATATATATATATATATATATATATATTGTATTACCGACGAACGTTTGCTTCAACGGTATCAAGCCTCAGTGTGGAAGGGCCCGCAATTAGTTGTCAAACAACCCATGTCCCGCGATTAGTTGCCAAGCAACCCGGGTAGGATTTCCTTCTAGCGTGTGTGGGTGCAAATGATGAAGGTTGTTGAAATAAATGATCCGCTGATTCAAATTCGCCGTTAAACAAATAATAATAATAATAAATATTCATTCATATCCATATCACTTTGTTCTACTTTGTGTAATCAAAACTAGTATTATGCTTTATATGATAAAAAAAAAAAAATCATAGTTTTAAAACATACAAGCAAAAGTTTTTTAATTATTTGTATTACCAAAAGTCAATAGATAGCTTCTTAGATATTAAAAACTCTAATCATATGTCGGTTGCTTACTTTGATGGTTAAATGGAATCACATTTTACCCTTCAAAGTTAAGGTCACATAGACAAACTTTAAGAATATAATTTAAAGTATGACTCGAAATTAATTAGGTGACCTTATAAAATACTTTCGATGGATATATTTATATTTATATATGTATATATTTATGTATTTCAAGTGATAATTAGATATATTAATAATAGGTGATAAATTATCATCTACAAACGATCAACTAATATCGACATGAGTAGCCACCGAGTTTTCCAATGAAGCACATCACCCGTGTTCAATTTCTGGTATAACAACCCTCATTTTTCCATCCTGATTTTACTAATTTGCCCTTAGGATTTCATTGTTTGATCATGTATACTGTCATTAGGGTTGTTATCCAGACATATTAAATGTTCTGTAATTAATGCACGTATTTAATAACCTGGAACCCTAACCCTAACCATAAATTAATATCATAAACCTTAAACATTTATTAATATTATAAACCCTAACCCTAATAAGTAATTACTATTATAAACCCTAATACTATTAAAAACCCTAACCCTAAATAGTAATTAATAAATTAAACCCTAATTCCAATACTAATTGAAATATATGAATTATTAATATTATGTATATATATATAACTTATATTACCTTTGTTAATAATTAAAGTATTATATAACTAACATTATAAACTAAATGTGACAAAATTATAAATAATGAAACATGAAGTAATTAAACTAAGAAAATGATAAACTAATGTAATTAAATGATAAACTTATAAATTTATTTACCCTATTATTAAAACCGAATAATACATTTATATATTATTAATTTCGGTTAATAAAATAAATAATAATGAAAATATTTTTCTCTAGCAAAATCTATTCTAGATTGTTCTAAATATATATACTTATATATATATATATATATATATATATATATATATATATATATATATATATATATATATATATATATATATATATATATATATATATATATATATATATATACACATACTTATATGTTATTCGGTCGAAGAAAAAAAGGGATAATACTCTATTTTAAATTTTAAAAATTGCTTCCAAATAAGAAAATGGATTTTTAAAAAAAAATGGACTAGATACATCTATTAGAGATAAAAACTTATCTCTTTAAAAAAAAAAAAAAACCCAATCGACCCATTTTTTTAATTATCTATACATTATTTTTTTATTAAACTTCCTATAAATACTAGTACTACCTCAATCATTTTTTTAACAACATACATCAAATTCCTCTCAAGAAAAAGCAGAAAAACTTGAGGTATTTTTTTTCCATCGACTTTTTTTTTTTTATTTCGGTTCATTTTTTTATTTATTTATGTAGCCAATTGTTATATTTTTATATATACATATGAAATGCATATAATACATGATTATGATATAAAGATCATATAGAACTTATATAAGTTCTGGAAAATTATAGAATTTATAAAAATCAGATTTGATATTTATTTATTATTAAACCGAGATTAAAAGTATATATATGGTTTAAATGTACTAAATACTTAAAATTAATTTTGATAATTTTTACAGAGGTTATTAAACATATAAAAATTATTGGATGAGAAAACTTAATTAATATAAAATTTTATATATTTATTCTATAAATAGTTGTTTTCCGAATTGTTTTAATACATAAAACATATTTAAATTAAATAAAAATATTAACATCAGTAATAATTACTTGGAAATTATTTAGAACAGTAGTAGTACTTATAAAAGTAATTATGAAATTTTTTGGAGTATTATTTATAATTAATTACGAATTACTTAATAATTTAACACAAAATATATATAAAATTCGTAATAAAATATTAAACAGTAATAAAAACATTTATAAAATTTTTTATGAGATTATTATACTTGTATAATGTAACACCCCAAATTCCAAGATACTTTTCTTGTAATTAATAAGTAACTTTTATTAACGTTTTATATGTATGATTTAAGAATAAATGTAAAAGAAATTTACAAGTTAAGTAAATGAGTTATATAGTTAGTTGAAACTAACAAATGTGTGACATCCCGAAATTTAAAGTAATATTTTACAAGTACTTATTTATGATATCATTGATTTATGTTAAGGATTTGTTTAAATAAATTAATAAGTAAATTTGTTGGTTAAAAGTTAACTAGGGACTTATAGTGTTAGTTAAATTAAGGACCTCCATTATCATGTTTATGGTGGGGAGGGTAGAATATGTAAAAGAGCAAAGTTAGTTTACTTATGAAATGAATATTAGAAGAAAATGCATTAGTTGCAAATTGGAAACAGGGTGTTCTTGTGTGTGAGAGAGTGTCAATTAAGTGGAGAGTCAGGAGCCAAATTCACCATCAAATTGAACAATCAAATTTCATGCAATCACAATAATTAAGAAGTTTAAGTATGTACAAGCTCTAGAGTGAGTGAAGAAACCTTATCATCACTTCTAGCTCAATTTTAAGTTAGGGATTTCAAGGAAGAAACTAAGGTATGACTTAAATACTTGAAATTGGTTAAGGTTCATGCTTAAAATATGTTTAGTTCAAGTTTTATGTTTAATTTGTGTCTTCTATTTGTCTAATTTTCGAATTTAATTGCTAAGGTACAAATTAAATTTGATTTTTGAAATGTATGAATGTGGGGTTTTGATTTAGAGATGTTTATGCTTGAAAGGTTGTTTGAATGATGTGGTTATGTAAGGTTTGAGTATAAAAACTAAATTAATTAGTGTTAATGTGTATGTTTATGTATGAACTTGCAAAAGAGCAAGTGAGATGGAAAAGATGATAGTTTTGATGTTGTTAATGGTTAAAATCAAGTTATGCACATAAGGTGTTTGTGAAAATGTCACAATGAAAGTAAGAATATGATTTTTGAACTAAATTGTATGGAAGGACTCATGAACTAGTCATGGGTATTTTAATGAGATGATTTTGATAAAGTCTTAATCTTTTAGTGAAAAAGGTTAAAATGACTTAGGATTCGATTTGAATGATTATGTGTTAAGCAAGTGATTGACATGATTAGCTTTGTTATTAGGAGCTAATCAAAGAGAGGAAAGCGACCGAATTTGCAAAGGAGGTCAAGGTGAGTTTCATAGGTAGACTCATGTTCTAACTAATGTGTTAATTATATATATGTATATATTCGATATTACGATGTGTTGCTCTTTTATGTTCACGGATGTTAAGATTGAACGAAACAATTATCTTGGTTATGATAAATTAATAAGATTCGATAATAAAACTTTACGATGTCAAGGAAGTATTTTTTTTAAGGGTGAAGAGTGTAACATCCCGTCTTTTTTCTTTTACTTTCCGTTAAATTAATTTAAAGTCCGTTATTTAATTATAACATCTTCCGTTAATACGCGTTTTTAAAATATTTCGTTTAGGTAATTCACGCACCCGCTTTCAAACTCGAGGGCCTAAACTTGCCAAGAAATCAAACTAGTTGACTAGGTCAACTAGTCAATCCCTCATCCTCCACTCTTTCATCACCTCCTCACTTTCTAATACTTCCACTTTATGCTCTCAACACCCAATTCAAAGATTCATAATCCATTTTCGATCTAGCATGCGTTCTTCAAAACAAATTACATATTTGGAATCCTTGCAACTTCCTCTTCGAATCCATACCAACTTCATCTCATTTGGGTAACTTTCTAAAAATACTAGATTTTATGTTCTTGATGATATTGTCTTATAAAAGTGTTAGTTAGTGTCTATGGCTCGAGTCTAACATGAATATGTGATTTGTATGCTCGATCTTGTTGTTTTAGTGTAACTAGCATGAACTTGAAAAGTGACTTGCTAAACCTTGTGATTTGGTTGTTTGAATTTTGTTAGATGTTAAAAGTTCATGTATTAAATGTGTTACTAGCATCATTAGCTTCAATTTGATGTGTAGGTTGATTAAGAAAACTTCACTAACATGATTATTGATTTTGTGATTTTGGTTAGGGTTTGATAGACTTAAATATGAACTTTTGATGCATTGAATGCTATGAAATGTTGTTGGAAAGTGTTTAGTTGTATTGTATGCGTAATTACCTACGAAACGGCATTTTATATGTAGGTAGTAAGTTCCCGAATTATCAAATTGCATTTATGATCATGAATGTAATAAATGATGAACATTTAATGCAGTTTTGGTTGTTGTAAATGTCGGATTGATTGATGAAATGTGTTTAATTGTTTTTCTCGTTAAAATACCTTTCCAACAGTGTAAGATACATGATTTAAGTGTTTACGGTTCACAATTTGTGTTTGTTTGAGTTTTGGTTCAAGACTTATGGAATTTCAGCAACTTCAAACTGCCCAGGTGTTTGGACGACGTCCAACCCTTTGGACACCGTCCTGTCCTTCATTACTGGACGTCGTCCAGCCCTTTTGGACGTCGTCCAAATGATCTATCAGGGGCTGTTCAACTTGGTCATTTCACGAAAAATTCTAACTATGCTACGCACCTCCGATTAACATGTAACTTGTTCTAACATGCTTATATGTGATTTAAAACCTCGGAAAAATTGTCCGAGACCCGACCCGAACGTGTTGACTTTTTCGTTGACTTTGACTCGACCAAAATTGACTTTTAATCAAACTTAACCAAATACTTATGCAATCGTTCTAACTTGTTTTTATACTTGTATCTTGCATGAAACTTGACAATTTGACTCACATGCTATATAATCGAGTTGTAACGAGCCATAGGACTAATTGAACAACTTTGACCAATCGTGTTTACCGTTATTGATACGACCTACTTGTTTGGTTCAAGGCTAGCATTCGTCCTTGCACACGTTTAATTGTGAAGTACTTTTATACCCTTGCACTCAAGGTGGGATCATAGTCCCATCTTTTCAACAACTTTTATACTTTTAAATCATGGGATGAGAAACATATATGTACCATACTTTTATGCTTTGAACACAAGTACGAAAACAAATATTCCACGGCGAGTTAGAACAAAAAGCCTCAATTCAATTATCATTAGTTACACTTGCAGGGTGTAAACGTGAACTTATGTTATGTGATCACATGGGCTTGACGAGCCCTCATTAGGACGGTTCGCTACCGTTAGTGGATGAAATATATTTTCGAGTATAGTGTATATTCTAACACTACGTAACAGGGTACAAAACAGTTAAGTTTTGATAATTGGGTGCTCGCAAACGTACAACAACTTTGGAATGCAAACAATTTAGATAATCAACTTTATGAAAATATTAAATCTTGTGGTTCAAAAACAACGTTACTAATACACCTATGATTTCACCAACGTTTTCGTTGACAGTTTTCTATATGTTTTCTCAGGTCCTTGAACGCTACGTGATACATGCTTCCACACTCTTTTTGATACTTGATTGGATGTCGAGTATACATGCATACTTGGAGCGTCTTTTGACTTTACTTAAATTGTGTCGCATAGGCTTCATTTGTACTTAAAACGTTGTGACTTATTTAGTCGGTGAACTACTTTGTACACTTTGAAACATCTTTACATTTGAAATGAATGCGACATATTTTTGGTCAAACGTTATTTTAAAGACTTATAACCACGTAACGGGACCTAAGTAGACGGCGCCGTCAATAACGATTTTGTCGGGTTGCTACAGATGGTATTAGAGTGTTGGTTGTAGGGATTTAGAGTTCATTGGTGTCAACCCCGAGTCATAGGGTACATTAGTGAGTCTAGACTACAACCGGCATATAGACTTGAAGTAGGAATTACTTGACTACTTGTGCATTTATACTCGAACTCTTCTATTCATATCTAACTCTTATTCCATCTTAATCTCACGTTGTTTAATTTGATTAACACGCCACCTTGACTATATGAAATAATGTCGAATGCACATATGAATTAGGGTAATATAATTGCCGGGATTATATTACGGTGACTCATATGGACGTTCCGACATTATAACATAAAGAATTTGGGGCGAGTCAAGGAAAATTTCTATCTATCTTTATTCCATATCACGATTAGTATTATTGAGAATACTAATCAACGATATTCTTGCGTCTTGAAGGAACAATGCCTCCTCGCCGAGTCCCACGCAATGAAACTCCCGAACAAGCTCTTTAACGAATGATAGCCACCGCCATAGATGCGGCCATGGCCGGTCACTCTTCCAACAACAATAACAACAACCACAACAATGGAGTCGATAATTCAAATGAGGGATGCTCCTACAAAGCTTTCATGGGGTGCAAACCTCGTACTTTCGATGGAACCGGGGGACCGGTTACTCTCACCCGATGGTTCGAACAAACAGAAGCCATTTTTAGCATAAGCGGTTGCCGGGACCAAGATAAGGTCAAGTTTTCCACTCACACTTTCGCCGGTATTGCTCTCACTTGGTGGAACATATGTACAATCGGTGGGTACCGATGAAGCCCACGCACTTTCTTGGGCCGATTTAAGGGAAAAGATGATCACCGAATACTTCCCACGTGAAGAGACCCGCAAGCTCGAACAAGAGCTAAGGACTTTAAAAGCGGTCGGAAATGACCTCAAAACTTATAATCAACGGTTTGCCGAGCTAGCCTTAATGTGTGATGACCCGGAAATTTCTGACCAAATTTAAACTTAATCTTTGTATGATTAACGTTTCCGACAAGATAAGCAAAGTCTGTAATGTTGAGTCACGAAAGTTTTGGAACTATATTCATATAATCAATTATTCTTTGACTGTTCTCGACGATTCACGAACAATATATATATATAACTTAATGTGCATATATATATATATATATATATATATATATATATATATATATATATATATATATATATATATATATATATGATTTCAAGTTATTTAGTAAACGATAGTAACATTCGTTTGTTAATTCGATTGATATTTAGATAAGTGAACTAAAACATTTAAGATGAATAAGTAAAACACTAATTTGCTACAGTATTTTCGAATTGCTACACTACCCAAAATGCTACAGTGTTTTCGAAAATCACTATTTGCTACAGTAAAAAACCTTTGCTGCAGTAAAACACTATTTCAAAATGAAAATGTATATATATATTTTACAAGGTGATAAAATAAAATATTAACTTAATGTTAAAACGATTTGATTTAAAATAATATTATTAAATATATATTAATAAATAGCGAGACGATGATTTAAAGAAGTAAATGACCAAAACACTCAAATGTATAAATTATATTTCGAGTGATATAATTTAGGGATAATTTAAGGCTATATTTTGACAAAGGTACGTGTCCCAAAATGTAAATTACAAGTTTTCACAGCATACGAAGGGACACTCGAAAAACCGGAACCGGGACATAAGTCGCGTGATGACGTACGACTTATCGGAACAAAAATTACAAGTCAACTATGCACTTGAATTTAATATAATATATAATTAATTATATAAATTATATATTATAAATATAATTAATAAATATGTCGACAAGCGTAGGACAAAACAGATGTTAGCAGGATTTTTCAGCCATGCGATCGCATGGCAAACCAGTGCAAACCCCATGCGATCGCATGGGGTACTTTTTCAGGCCAGGTCCTATAAATTCATTCGTTTTCTGTTTTGATCGAACATATATCTTTCCATCTACTCTCTCTGTATTATTATTATTATTATTATTATTATTATTATTATTATTATTATTATTATTATTATTATTATTATTATTATTATTATTATTATTATTATTAAGATTAATAATATTAATCTTATTATTATTAGTATTAGTATTATCAGATATCGTTACCGTTATTATTAGTATTTTACATAAAATATTACGACGAGGTTATGGCCAAACAATTTCAAAATGGGTTTTCGAGCGGGATAAAGCTAAGGAAATTATGGGTTATAGCCATGGAGGTTATGGGTATGATTTGAGGGTTTTGCTCGTGAGTCAAACTAGTGTTTATCATCTCCGTTGCATCTACGAACTTTCCTACAATATTGAATCACAATATTAATACGTGAGTATTCATATCTTATTTTTTTAAATATTAATAGTGTATCCATGTCTAGTGCTCGAGTATATATTGTAACAACCCAACCCGTTATCCAACCGACAACGCTTAAATTTTTATTTTATTTTATCAAATCTGGCCAGTTCATTATTCGGCGCGACGCGCCCCACTGTGGAGCGGCGCTCCAAAGTGGGATGTCCACTCTTTCCTTTTTTGACAAAAAGATCGTCCACTTCCGGGCACTTTTAGACGAAACGGTTTTCACAACACAATAAAGTAAGTAAAACTAACACGTTTTCATAATAAAACAAGTTTTACAACACCGGGCCCACATCGACCCAATTTACAACAAGTGACCATTTCGGCCCATTTTAGTTTAATACAAAACTTAGACCGAGCATTGCGATTAGGGATATGCTACCCAATCCTAATCAATCCAAAGCACGTCCTCTAAAGTAACCTACACAATCCAATAGTTCTCACGCTTACCCGAGCCATCACCTCCACGCGAATCTATAAAAATGTTAACAACGAGAGGGTAAGCTATGAAAGCTTAGTGAATGCAATAATTATACACATACATATATAATCTACTTACTTGCAAACACTTACACAAATACCGCATACGAGCTAGCAACTCAACAAACATGCAATCACAATGCATACTAAAATATTCGCAATTCACAATAAGCTAGCACGGCCAAAAGCATATAGTTCGCAATTTAATATGCTAAAACTACAACACATAACCATGGTTAACCAATTGAACGAGAGAACGGTGTTTAAAGACCATCGGAGTTCATAACAACCATTAGTGCACTTAACACTTCGTACACTAACCCCACGGGTGGCATCTTAACACATCGATACTTCACCCTGGGTGGCGTCTTAACATGTCGACACTTCACCCCGAGTGGTGTCTTAACACTTCGACACTTCACTCTTCATTTTACTTGAGGTGGCATCTTAACACGTCGATACTTCACCTCGAGTGGCGCCTTAACACATCGGCACTTCACCCTTCAACTTACTTGGAGTGACATCTTAGCACATCGATACTTCACTCCAGGTGGTGTCTTAACACATCGACACTTCACCCCGGGTGGCGTCTTAACACATCGACACTTCACCCGTCATATTACTTTGAGTGGTGTCTTAGCACATTGACACTTCACTCGTCACGTGAAATGTGGTGTCTTAGCACATCGACACTTCACATCTCACGCTACAACAAATAAATACATTATATACCTACGCATATAATTATTCCACTCACCTCGTGAACTCGAGAATTACAAACCATGCGCGAAATCCCCACCACACGCGACCGAGCAAGATTTTACCTATAATACGCATATAGGTATACACATAATTAACATACAACCTCATTTGGACTCTCGACCCGCCCGAATGAACAAGTGCAAAATATACCCTTTTGCACTTTTAACGCTACCCGAAGGTCCAAAACTAACGAGACTAGTTCCCGCATTCTCGAAATACCCAAATATGTCAACTTTAACCTTTAAACGCATACTAGCTCGTATTTTACACAAAACCCATTTCATGGTTGACCAAGTTTGACTTTATTGCTAAAACACCAAATTTTAACCTAAAATCACTTCTCGCGAGTAATTACATCAAAAGCATAATTTAACACTTAACAAAAGCGTTTAACATCCAATTAATCCAAATTAGTGTCATCCTCAATTTTGACCCAATTTAAATTGCTCATTTTGACCAAAGTCATAAAACGCCCCAAAATCACCAACGACTAGTGATTATATTTCCAAGACAACCACTAACACTTAAACCAAGTATTTACCTACTTGATTTACCAAAACTTGACTTAAAACTTAATTTGACACGGAATCAAGCTTACTTGTCCCGAACTACCCATTTGACCCGTTTTGACCTAAATTAGGGTTTACACCCAAAAACCAAGTCAACACAAGTGTTCTAACGTTTAACCAACACACGCAAGACCCAAACTCATAATTTCATCACTCGAAACCCTAAGTCACCCATTTAGGCTTACTTACTTGAATCTTACCAAAAACCCCCAAATTTCACAATAAAATGGGTTTATAACACTAACTAACACAAACCCTAACTCAAACAATAATCTTAACAATGAAATTCGGATTTAGAATTTACCATAACAATCAAAACGTAGCCGAGAACGAAAGGAACAACTTTAACACTCGAGCTTTCGATCGATTCAAGCTTCTTCTTCTTCAAAACCCCAAATCTCTCCCTAGAAATCTCTCTCTCTCTAAGATAAGATGAGAGAGATGTGTGGATGCCAAAATGATACAAAAGTGGATCTAAAACTGCTCTAAGTGCCACAAATCCGTCCACAAGTGAAACGACCAAAGTACCCCTCATTTAACCCTTTAAAAATGCTAAAAATTGCATCAGACGCGATCGGAGCGCCACTCCAAAGGGTGGAGCGCCGCTCCAACCTTCAGGTCAGTTTTCAGCAAATTGTTTTGGCCATAACTTTTTGACCGTAGCTCCGTTTTCGATGATTCAAATATCGTTGGAAACGTAATAAGATTTCCTTTCTAATGGTAAGGTTTTGAAATATCAACTCAAACTTTATTTGGGGTCGAAAAGGTACGTACACACCTTGTGACTCCAAACAACGTCCAGTTTTCTTCGACGTTCGAGCAAGCAACACGTACATGTCTCGTACACTTCATACACGCATCTTACACCATAAATACATTATGTACAATAAATATTTGGGTCTTACAACTCTCTCCCACTTAAACTCGATCACGTCCTCGTGATCTCTGTCACTTAACCCATCCGGACCTACACCCTATGGTCCTTCGACGTACTTTCGAACTCAAAGTCTACGAAATTTCCCGCAACCCGAAGATCTCATACCGCACTTAAGCGACCCTTCCGATGAATCACCCCCTTTCAACTTAAATCTCCATCCGCGATTTACCAAATCCACGAATCCGAGCACTAGAAACTTGCTCAATCCCTCACATCGGGAAGAACTCAACCAATCTCGTACCGAGATATCACCCCTTTAGTGTACCCTTAACAAGTACAATGCCAATCGTAACCACGTCCCACAATAAGGTCAACATCCAAAATGACGAAGACCGAGTAAAAGTAAATCCTTACGGATAACACTTACCACTTAAAATCCCTTCAAGTTCTCTCGGCTATAACTCGCAACAAGCTACATACTTAACTATATCACCCAACGCAATCTACTAGGTCCACTACACCGTGAACCAAGTCTTGCATTAATCCAAATCGAGAAGGATTTATGTCACGTAAAACCTTCGGACATCAACGACTCATAAACCAACCAATTAAGAATGTTCTATGAATCAAGAACCAACTTCCCCCTGTCTGCACCACCGGGTCATTTCTTCGACGAAGAAATTTTGGTATCGCCAAGTAATCACACTAGGGACACAACTTTCCCATCAATTAATCCACACACGTCCATCAGTCTCTGAATTAATCCAAGACGACAATAATACACCACGTGCCAAACAACTCACCAATACTCGACACAGGGTTTCTCCCCTAAACCCTGCAACACATCCATACAATGCGGCTTCCTAGCACTAGCATGGAAACTATTCGTGCACTAGAATCCTGTCAACAGCGAATTATCATTCCAACAATTCGTAATTTGTCACGCGACCTTCAAAAATATTCACCCAAACTCGGTAAATCCTCTTACCTAGACCGTCCGTTAAGGATAGCCTCGACATTTCAATGCAACCAACACGTCATATCACTAGGGAACACACCCCCGCAAAGAAACAACATCCGCGTGTCTCTATGTGAGACAATCGGAACCGGCACTCCGCGCCTCACAATCGTCCATAAAATGGAATAATCCACTGACGATTTCCACGATCACGTTTCCCGAAAGGGAAAATGTAGTATCCATACCGAAATTGAACTCGTACCTACTCAACAGTACTATCCGGGTTTCGCACCAACCCAATTTTACATCACGAGAGCACCCGAACGACAGTTTCATTCTCTTACTCCGGAATCTCAAACTTCATATTTGGTCTCATACCGCACATTGGTACTACACGACCACTTTACATAAGAAGACTTACACTCCCTTCGATCCCACCATCACAATCTTCATGCATAACATTCTGGAATCGTAACTCACAATCGTAAAGCACGATCTCGAGTCGACATTAACAACCCGTCACTCTTCCTTGTTAGGAACCCCGAATACCTATTGAGGCTTAGCACGGTACACTCCGACATTTCACTATTCATAACACCACTGGAGTTCTCCTCGGGTGGCAGTAAAAACTCCCCCACTTAGGATTTATCTCCCCATCCTCACCACCAAGATGATAACATCCCGCGGAATTGTAATTCCACGTCACACCAGACCATTCTCACCGTTGGTCATAAACATCAAATCACCGCAAATTCACTTTAGGCTCTCAGAGCCGACATGCACAACCACTTGAGACGTCGTACACGCGACGACATCACACCTTCATACCATAAATCACAATTAATAGTTCTTCATCGTTCGCAAAGCGAACTCCACCAAAGTCCCACATACGCCTCTATGACTAGGCATATGCCACTCTACTTAATCAGTCGTGCATCACAGTCGAGATCACCCGACCTTCTACGCAAAGAATCTTTATCAACAATTGCTCACTCTCATGGAGAAAAGTGACCAAATCCGACACCATAATTGTGTCTACCACAATATCAACACGTCATCATAACCTTTGGCTTAACCGATCATTAAGTCCATCACCGGCTCACCGGTCATCTTTACCCGTCTAACACTTAAGAGCAACAATATTCGCTCATCCGCCACTTCATAAGAAGTATTTACTGCAATGCTCTTAAACTTCGACTTTCGCAACCGTCGAATTACTATCACCCGTCGATCACTATTTAAATTCTTCGATGCTTCCAAGGGTATCTCACAGGAACCCTAAGCACAAGGTGATCACACCATCACCGGAGTTGAACATTACACTAGCAGGTATAAGAAGGCACATGACGCCGTATCATGCTGACTCCCACCACAATCAACCGAATTTTTAGAAACTCGATCTTTAGGTTCCATACACCCGATGTCACCTATCTCTCTATAATAATGACCCGAAGTCATACCTACCCGACAACCCTTACGGTTTATCGTCTTATCAAAAGTTCCTAGCGATCACACGCTACCCGCAATTTCCACAAGGCCAAACGATATAGCCTCACGAAACCCTTCATCTAACTCTAAAGAGATGCTCGGGAACACCAAGTCTTACACCCTTCTACATCTCGATAAAAACCACTACTACAAGGGATATTCCATTAGGAATGTTACCCTATAACCCACAACACACTAACACAAACAACATTATATGGGTCTCACTCCCATGAGTTTAACGACCCGAAGACTCCTCGATCTCGCCAATTCCAAGGTGACTCACAACAAGAATCCTAACACGATTCTCTAACCACACACTCTACCGAGTGTAACTCAAAACTACAATCATTAGACTTATTGCATTCCATTACGGAATTCAAGTCTTCGCCGCACACACGCAAACGTAAATCGGTCATCCTAGTTATGATGGGTAACTAAAACCAATAACAATCTCAACAGTGCACCCACTACTTAGGGTGACTAAGCACGCACCAAACTCGTGAGTTGGCTCGCTCACTTAACTAATTGAATCCATCGTACACTTCCCGACTTGTAAAGAACTCGATGTGACAACAAGCACATCACTCAAGACCACTATATTCTAGGAACCAATAAATGATTCCTAATTCGTCCCGTTCTACCCCAACCATGCCATGTTTCCTCCGTTCGGTACTTGTCATGTCATGCTTGGTGTCAAAATACACTTTCATAATAATGGTGATCAGTCACTATTACAAATGCGTACCTTACCATTTCCACATGGTCATGCAAAGTATTTTCCCGGACTGACGCAACATTCACACGAAATAACACGCGATAACTCCTTGTACCCGAATGACCCAAGTCCTTACCGTGAACTTGATCACTCAACCGCCAAACATGCGAATCTCTCTAATAGATTCGTCCCTAGGACACCGCACCAAAAGATACCTGTATATATACACCAATATACAATAATAATAAACGTACACAAGTATACCACAACAAGTCAACCTACAACCTAGGTGACTATCACTAAAACAACGTCCAAGTTCGCCTACTTACATTAGGCACTAGCGATCTAAGGCACTAATTTACACATGAAATAGGGCCCCACAAAATTCCACATTGGACAAGCACAAGTCCTAGTTAGTCACCTACTCTAAGGCACTAACAAATCTCAATCCGACCCGTAATCCTACAAGTCCCGCAATTAACGCATCACTATCAATAAGTCTAAGACTAGGCACCTATTCCAAGGTCACCTAATTCCCTTAGACCATGCTCTGATACCACTTGTAACAACCCAACCCGTTATCCAACTGACAACGCTTAAATTTTTTTTTATCAAATCTGGCCAGTTCAGCATTCGGCGCGGCACGCCCCACTGTGGAGCGGCGCTCCAAAGTGGTCTGTCCACTCTTTCCTTTTTTGACAAAAAGATCGTCCACTTTCGGGCACTTTTAGACGAAACGGTTTTCACAACACGATAAAGTAAGTAAAACTAACACGTTTTCATAATAAAACAAGTTTTACAACACCGGGCCCACATCGACCCAATTTACAACAAGTGACCATTTCAACCCATTTTAGTTTAATACAAAACTTAGACCGAGCATGGCAATTGGGGATACGCTACCCAATCCTAATCAATCCAAAGCACGTCCTCTAAAGCAACCTACACAATCCAATAGTTCTCACGCTTACCCGAGCCATCACCTCCACGCGAATCTATAAAAATGTAAACAACGAGAGGGTAAGCTATGAAATCTTAGTGAATGCAATAATTATACACATACATATATAATCTACTTACTTGCAAACACTTACACAAATATCGCATACGAGCTAGCAACTCAACAAACATGCAATCACAATGCATAATAAAATATCTGCAATTCACAATAAGCTAGCACCGCCAAAAGCATATAGTTCACAATTTAATATGCTAAAACTACAACACATAACCATGGTTAACCAATCGAACGAGGGAACGGTGTTTAAAGACCGTCGGAGTTCATAACAACCATTAATGCACTTAACACTTCGTACACTAACCCCACGGGTGGCATCTTAACACGTCGATACTTCACATTGGGTGGCGTCTTAACACGTCGACACTTCACCCCGAGTGGTGTCTTTACACTTCGACACTTCACTCTTCATTTTACTTGAGGTGGCATCTTAACACGTCGATACTTCACCTCGAGTGGCGCCTTAACACATCGGCACTTCACCCTTCAACTTACTTGGAGTGGCATCTTAGCACATCGATACTTCACTCCGGGTGGTGTCTTAACACTTTGACACTTCACCCCAGGTGGCGTCTTAACACATCGACACTTCACCCGTCATATTACTTTGAGTGGTGTCTTAGCACATCGACACTTCACTCGTCACGTGAAATGTGGTGTCTTAGCACATCGACACTTCACATCTCACGCTACAACAAATAAATACATTATATACCTACGCATATAATTATTCCACTCACCTCGTGAACTCGAGCATTATAAACCATGCGCGAAATCCCCACCACACGCGACCGAGCAAGATTTTACCTATAATACGCATATAGGTATACACATAATCAACATACAACCTCATTTGGACTCTCGACCAGCCCGAATGAACAACAAGTGCAAAATATACGCTTTTGCACTTTTAACGCTACCCGAAGGTCCAAAACTAACGAGACTAGTTCCCGCGTTCTCGAAATACCCAAATATGTCAACTTTAACCTTTAAACGCATACTAGCTCGTATTTTACACAAAACTCATTCCATGGTTGACCAAGTTTGACTTTATTGCTAAAACACCAAATTTTAACCTAAAATCACTTCTCGCGAGTAATTACATCAAAAGCATCATTTAACACTTAACAAAAGCGTTTAACATCCAATTAATTCAAATTAGTGTCATCCTTAATTTTGACCCAATTCAAATTGCTCATTTTGACTAAAGTCATAAAACGCCCCAAAATCACCAACGACTAGTGATTATATTTCCAAGACAACCACTAACACTTAAATCAAGTATTTACCTACTTGATTTACCAAAACTTGACTTAAAATTTAATTTGACACCGAATCAAGCTTACTTGTCCCGAAATACCCATTTGATCCGTTTTGACCTAAATTAGGGTTTACACCCAAAAACCAAGTCAACACAAGTGTTCTAACGTTTAACCAACACACGCAAGACCCAAACTCATAATTTCATCACTCGAAACCCTAAGTCACCCATTTAGGCTTACTTACTTGAATCTTACCCAAAACCCCCATATTTTACAATAAAATGGGTTTATAACACTAACTAACACAAACCCTAACTCAAACAATAATCTTAACAATGAAATTCGGATTTAGAATTTACCATAACAATCAAAACGTAGCCGAGAACGAAAGGAACAACTTTAACACTCGAGCTTTCGATCGATTCAAGCTTCTTCTTCTTCAAAACCCCAAATCTCTCCCTAGAAATCTCTCTCTCTCTCTCTCTAAGATAAGATGAGAGAGATGTGTGGATGCCAAAATGTTCCAAAAGTGGATCTAAAACTGCTCTAAGTGCCACAAATCCGTCCACAAGTGAAAGGACCAAAGTACCCATCATTTAACCCTTTAAAAATGCTAAAAATTGCATCAGACGCGATCGGAGCGCCGCTCCAACCTTCAGGTCAATTTTCAATAACTTGTTTTGGCCATAACTTTTTGACCGTAGCTCCGTTTTCGATGAATTAAATATCGTTGGAAACGTAATAAGATTTCCTTTCTAATGGTAAGGTTTTGAAATATCAACTCAAACTTTATTTGGGGTCAAAAAGGTACGTACACACCTTGTGACTCCAAACAACATCCAGTTTTCTTCGACGTTCGAGCAAGCAACACGTACATGTCTCGTACACTTCATACACGCATCGTACACCATAAATACATTATGTACAATAAATATTTAGGTCTTACATATATGTTTATGCATGCTTGTATGCTTTAATTTCGTCGTTAAATAGTTTACGATGAATCACGAATTAAATACATATATTACTGATAAAAGGTATATGATATGTATGTTTTTGGACAGCTGACGAAAAATCAATAACTTTTCATTTAGAAATCGCGTAATTTCGATGAACGAATTAAAAGATATGGTCAACTGAATTATGATTAACGTTAATTGGAATTGCTTTTGAATCTACAATTAATATTTAAACAACTTGTTTGTAAGATTGATAAATTGGATTTTTGAATATTACCAGCCGAGTAAATGAATTCTTATATAAGGCACATCTCGTTTTGTTGAACTATTATCAAAATTGACTTTTTGAAACGACTTTGGATAACTTTTGTATGTCGATCTCGAGCATTAGGATTGTGATACATTATGACCTGACCTAGCTTGATAGACATTTATTGACCAACATATGTTCTCTAGGTTAAGATCTACGGTTATTTGGTAATCCGAGTTTCGGTCACATTTTGGTGAACGACTTTATATGCTGCTAAGGTGAGTTTCATTTGCTCTCTTTTTAATTGCTTTTGCAATCTATATTTTTGGGCTGAGAATACATGCACTTTATTTTAAACGCAATGGATACAAGTACATACTAAATTCTACACCGAGCTTGAACCGAAAATCCCTTGGCTTTGGTAACTAGTAACTGCCGGTTATAAGAACTGGTGGGCGCGAGTAGTAGTATATGGATCCATAGGGCTTGATATCCCCGTCCGAGCTAGAGCACTAGCCTTTTAACGGACGTATGCTATTTGAGAAGCGTACACGTTGGTTTGCGTGTATTATTAAGATGATTATACAAAGGGTATAAAATATATAAACGTCAAGTTTAGTTACCAGGGTGCTCAATTTCGTAGAATATTTTGATAAACGTTTCTGGATGAAACAACTGAAACTTGTGATTCACCTTTGTATACAGATAATGCACAACATTAAAACTATGAACTCACCAACCTTTGTGTTGACACTTTTAAGCATGTTTATTCTCAGGTTTCTCGAAGTCTTCTGCTGTTTGCTTATATGTGATACAAGCTATGTGCATGGAGTCATACATGCTTTATTCAAGAAAACTTTGCATTCACAAAATCATCACCGTGTATCTTATTTTGACTTCATTGTCAACGGATGTATTATGGTAAACTATTATTTATGGTGATTGTCTATATGTAGAAATCATCAGATGTTAAAAACCTTAGAAATTGATATTTATTTATTGTGTACCTTTTGAAAAGAATGCAATGTTTACAAAACGTATCATATAGAGGTCAAATACCTCGCAATGAAATCAATGAATGACGTATTCGTCCAGATGGATTTGGACGGGTCGTCACATAATGCGTCCGGCTCTCATGACTCCCGAGTACCTAAGAGTTGAACTTTACATGGATGGCCTCCCTAAGAGCATCAAACACGGGGTAATGTCATCCAAACCCGCTAACCTACAAGAAGCTTTAAAGATGGCCCGCCAATTAATAGAAACGGTGGATGAAATCATAGTACCGGCACCTAAGGCCGAGGATAAATTGGGTGGCAACAAAAGAAAATGGGAAGCCACTCAATCAAGCAACTACAACAACAACAACCCCACCAAGAAACCTTTCACCTCCGACGGCAAGAAAAGTTATGTCGGAAATAAACCTTTTTGCAACAAATGCCACAAACATCACTATGGTGAATGTGATAAGCCGTTTTTCCACCGGTGCCAAAGAAGTGGTCATGTGGACAACGATTGTAGAAGTGCCGCCCCTGTCGCTCAAAAGGGGCTCAACGCGCCAAAACTGGGTGTTTGTTTTGAATGTGGCCAACCGGGTCATTTTAGAAATGCATGCCCAAAGAAGAAAGCTAATCCCAATGCACGCGGCCGAGCTTTCAACAATAACACCGAGAAAGCCCGAGATGACAATGAACTAGTCACGGGTACGTTTCTTCTCAACAACTCATATGTCTCTTGCTTATTCGATTCGGGTGCCGATAAGAGTTTTGTATCCAAGACCTTTACTCATTCTTTTTGCACTCCACCACTTCCACTAGATACTACTTACACCATTGAAGTGGCCAACGGGAAATTATTGAGTGCCGGCAAATTTTATCGGGGGTGTACGTTAAACTTAATGGGTAAAGAGTTTGAAATTGACTTGATACCTATAGAACTAGGGAGCTTCGATGTAATAATTGTATGGATTGGTTAGCCAAAATGAAATCTCATATCCTTTGTGATCTCAAAGCAATTCAAATTCCTATCGAGAATGGTGAACCCTTGATTGTCTATGGCGATAAGAGTTGCACCGGACTCAACCTCGTCTCGTGCCTTAAAGTTGAAAAATACCTTCGTAAATGTTGTTTCGCGATCCTAGCCCACGTTAAGAAAGTCAAGACCGATGAGAAGCATATCGATGATGTGCCAATTGTTAGTGACTTTTCTGATGTATTCCCCGACAAATTGCCAGGTCTTCCACCTCATCGACCGGTTGAATTCCAAATCGATCTTATTCCGGGAGCCGCACCTATAGCACGTGCAGCGTATAGACTTGCTCCATCCGAAATACAAGAATTGCAAAGTCAAATTCTAGAACTACTTGAGCGTGGTTTTATCCAACCTAGCCATTCACCTTGGGGTGCTTCAATTTTATTCGTTAAGAAGAAAGATGGATCCGAAATACCAATGTGCATCGATTATTGTGAACTAAACAAATTGACGGTTAAGAACCGATATCCTCTTCCTCGCATCGACCACCTTTTCAATCAACTACAAGGATCTCGTGTATATTCAAAAATTGATCTCCGCTCGGGTTATCATCAACTAAAGGTTAAAGGGGAAGATGTCTCCAAAACCTCTTTTCGGACTCGCTATGGTAGTTACGAATTCCTTGTCATGCCATTTGGTTAAACTAATGCACCGGCGATGTTCTTGGATCTTATGAACCACGTATGCAAACCTTACCTCGACAAATTCTTTATTGTTTTCATCGACGATATTTTGGTCTATTCTAAAAGGGAATAAGAGCACGAACAACACCTCCGACTCGTGCTCGAACTCTTGAGACAAGAACGACTCTATGCCAAATTCTCCAAGTGTGAATTTTGGTTGAAGGAAGTTCAATTTCTAGGTCATGTCGTAAGCGATCAAGGTATTAAGGTCGATCCTGCAAAAATTGAAGCCATTAGCAAATGGGAAACCCCAACTGTGACGACCCGGATATTTTCGACCAAATTTAAACTTAATTCTTATTTGATTTTGACACAATAAGCAAAGTCCGTTATGTTGAGGCACAAAAAATTTGAACTATTATCATATATGCAAATACCCTTCGACCATTCCTGACGATTCACGAAAAACTGTGTATAAATAAATATGTATATATATATATATATATATATATATATATATATGTATACATATAAACAAAAGTATATATATAATAATTTGAAATAATATATGATTAAATTATTGGAAATAAATAAAAATGTAAAATAATATATGATGTAATGAAAACTATTATTTTAATTAATGATAGGAATATTGATACGTGTGTGTTGTTATATTATTATAATTATTATTATTATTTTTATATTATTATTATTAATATTATTACTATTATAATTATTAATACCATTAACATCAAAAATCATAAGTATAGCTATAGTTATCATAATTAATATTTATATAAAAATAATAGAATATATTATTATTATTATTATTATTATTATTATTATTATTATTGCTATTATTATTATTATTATTATCATTTATATATATCATTATTATTATTTATTTTTATTTTTATTATCCTTAAGATAATAATAATTATTAATATTAATATATTTATTATTAATATTTATTTAATATAAATTAAACACGGATACTACAAAAATCAGTTTCAAATCACTATTTGCCCTGTTTAATTTGTCTTCCATGATTGATATCCAGTAGAATTAAATCTCATATACATACAACATCTGTTACTAATCAACATCAAATTTTTATTTTTTTTATTTGTTTCCTACTTCCCTGTAATATTATTGTCTACTCCAATCACTCATCACCAACCCATAAATCAATTATTTGAGATAATTCAAATTCATTCTTTATGATCATTCAAAACATACTGCACTAGTTTCCTTCTTCTTCTCTTTTGTATCGACAACTTCATAATCATCAACTATTACAACCTTCAAAACCATGAAACCTATTAACAATTCACAACTCCTCGTGATTTAACTCCAATCACTACCACCCTACTAACCACCATGAATCACCTTGTTTCACTTTTGGTTCTCTTCTTCATCATGTACAACCATCCATCGACACCTAAACCACCATAACCGCCACCTTGGAATCCCATATAAACCGCTGTTACTTGTTATCTTTCTCGTTTTATGATCAACACAAACACCATCTTCTTCATTCATTCTCACTTCACAACCGTAAAACACCACCACAAGTACCCACTTAATTTGCTACACCCATTAAAATTCTCACTGTCGCTATTCAAACTAGACCTAAGAATATCACCCTCTCCTCGTTTTATTATATTTTTTTTCTTTCTGTTAGGTTTGGCCGAGAACCACCACCTTATGCCATTCATTACAGCTGTAAACCAATTTCAAGATTTCCTTACATCACCACAATCATCATCATATACTATTAGCTGCTACTGCATATGTTTCTGCTTTTATTTACTACACGAGCTATTGTATGCTGCTTCAACTTGCAGCCTTTGCTGCTGCTATCTTGGACGTGTCCTCTGCTATTATCTCTCCTATTATTACAGCTTGAAAACCATTTGATTTATTCTACTCGCCTACTGTTAATTTCTGTTACAAAGCAAAAGGAGAAATAAGCTATACCACATAATTGTTTGGAGGTTTGTCAACTTGGAAAAGATTTTTACTTTACATCACATTATAAAAGGTAGTGGAATATGATAGAAATTTATGGCCAACAATTATATATCAAAAAGTAGAAGTGGTCGACCAAAATGGGTTACAAGTTGCTGTTTTGTTAATTTTTTTTATAAAGTATTTAGGTTGGGACTCATTTTATATTAATTGACATATGATATTATCATGGGTTTGTAATATATGAGTGTAAGGTTCGTTGATGAAGAAAACGAGGTTATTAATGAAATGGCGAACATGAATTTATGAATAAAGATGGTTCAGTGAGCATGAAGGATGAAGTTGATAACACTGTAACGAAATGATGATGATGGTAGTCGTTAGAGATGGGTTGATTATGATTAAGTTGATGTTAAATGGATTTTTGTTTTAAGAAGAAGGAAATAGATGGAAATCGAGATAAAAGGATTTAAAATCCTAATTATTTCAGAAAGTAAGAGACAGAGTAATGGCTAGTTGGGTAGTTGTTAAACGGGAGGTCATGGGTTCGAAACTAGGCGACTGCATATACATATGTATGTTTTTTTTTAGAAGATATCTTGAGCTGTTGGGTCTGTTGGGCTTGGGCCGAGAGATT
This sequence comes from Rutidosis leptorrhynchoides, assembly GCF_046630445.1. NCBI lineage: Eukaryota > Viridiplantae > Streptophyta > Magnoliopsida > Asterales > Asteraceae > Rutidosis > Rutidosis leptorrhynchoides. The sequence goes on from NC_092335.1 coordinate 57,813,703, forward strand.
CCTAGTATTTTGTGATGATTGGGCCGAGATAATTCGAGTGGTAGTTGGGCCGAGAGCCTACACTAAGGTATTAATGATGAATATGATTAAGAGATAGAATTATGATGAGATTATGAAACAGATGGATTAAAAGAAATTAATTCCAATGTAAAACAGAAGGAAACAAATGGAGTAATGGTTAGTAGTATTGTAGTTGAGCAAGAGGTCGCAGGTTCGAGCCTGGTTTGGGGCATTTATTTTTGGAAAAGCTTTTAAGGTATTAATACATCTTTTATTATTATTATTATTATTATTAGTATTATTATTAATATTACATCATAACATATAAATAGTTTGTATATAAAAACATACTTATTACATATACTATAATTATATTAATATTACGTATAAATTATAAATTTAACATAGTAACATTATTTATATACGTATTTATATATAACAAATTATTGATTATTTTTTATATAATATTAATTATATAAATATTAACTATATTAAATATATATACAAATTAAATATATAAGATATGTAATTTAAGATATAATATATAATTTTGTTCGATTACAATTATATGTGTTAATATATATATATATATATATATATATATATATATATATATATATATATATATATATATATATATATATATATATATATATATATATATATATATATATATATATATATATATATATATATATATATATAAATGATATAGGTTCGTGAATCTGAGGCCAATCCTACATTGTTCAGTTGTTAAATATCGTCATATGTATTTTTACTACAAAATACAGCATGGTGAGTTTCATTACTCCCTTTTTATATATATTTTTGGGACTGAGAATACATGCGCTGCTTTTATAAATGTTTTACGAAATAGACACAAGTGATCAAAAACTACATTATATGGTTGGATTATTAAACCGAATATCGCCCTTCAAGTCTGGTAACCTAAGAATTTATGTGATGCCCCGTACAAAAACATCGTGTACGAATCATCAACAACAGGATCATTACAAGGTTAAGTACTACATGCTGTAATAAAAGAAGTTGCTTTCACGATAAAAAGATGATGTCATAACCGACGTCAATTGTTTTACACCAACAGTATGCTTCTACGAATAGCAAGCATGAATAAATGTATGTGACCCTTAGGTCGTTACAAAACATAGTTTCAAATGTAATAAAGTTTGAATGCAAGATAAACAATTCATGCGGTGATAACACTAGAGCAGCGGGTGTCTACGGCAAGACTAGCACGACAGCGGAAGCAAATAACCTTAAGCACCTGAGAAAAACATGCTTAAAAATGTCAACACAAAGGTTGGTGAGATATAGATTAAGTGTAACAGTATGTAAGGTAGACCACGAGATTTCAGTGCTACAAAGAGCGTTTCAAAACAGTAAGATAAAGTATATGTTAACCGTGGGCACTTGGTAACTAACTTAACGTTTATACCCCCTGAAAGTACACTTGGAAAGTGCGTATGTCTACGAAGTATTAAACACTCATTAAATGCTAGCGCTACTAGCCCGAGTGGGGATGTCAAACCCTATGGATCCATATCTAAGATTCGCTTTCACGGTTCAAAAACCAATGATTAAATGTTACCGAGCTAAAGGGAATGTTTATGCCGTTGTATAACCCACACATATATAAGTTTAAGTACTCGTTCCTAGTATGTAGAACATAAAATCCGCATGTATTCTCAGTTCCCAAAATAAGTTAAAGTAAAAAGGGAATGCTATAACTCACAATGATAAAGTAGCGGTAAAGTATGACTCGGAAAGTAAGCAAGTAATGAAGGTTGTCCGAACGGGTCCTCAACCTAAGTCAAATAGTACTAAGTCAGTAAATCGTCCAAATAGTTTTAAAAGTATGTAAATAAGGTCTTAAGGGTCATCATCATTCATCATTTAACAAAAGGTGTAAAGTAAGTTTCGTTTATGAAAGTAGTTTAAAACAAAGGCTGATTTCAGTCAGTCACCACGGCCTCTACCCTTACTGAAATAAGGTGAGACCAGTGGCCATGGCTCCGTATATGAGTCCTTTAAGTGTGGTAAAATTTACAGAAGCAAACTCGTCTTCGTTTGACCGTGGCGACGGTCTAAGTGCGAGTAGGTCAGAAATTTCTGCACAACGTTAAAAGGACATAGTGACGATCGGAGGGCCATAAATCCTAAACCGTAACTCGGATTAAGACGAGTCCTATATGAAAAGTTATCTACTCGAACAGATCTATTTGAAAATCATAATCAAAACAGCCCAGGTCTTACTGATCAGACCCAGAATACAGAAAACATACAGGTCAGTAGGTTCCGGTGGTTCTTGGTGTTTGATGCTTATCACGGTTCTCATCCTTGATGCATATAGCTTCAAGTGTACAACTCGTTGATGTGTTTGCATCATTTTCACCAAGGTTTGACCATCATAATCCAAGTGTAAGTCTAAGGCATGAAGCACAACTCACTTAAGTGTTGCAAGTGTTTTGATGAACCAAAGTTACATCAAAGTCTTAGATTTAACACATACATGAAATATAAAAGTAATATTAACCAAGTTTTGACCATTATGACACAAGTGTAGGTCTAAGACATGTAGCACAACTCACTTAAGAGTTGTATGAAGTTTTATGAACCAAAGTTACATTAAAGTCTTAGATCTAACACATACATGAACTTTAAAACTAATAATAAGTTACAAACTTGAAAGTAAACTTATGAAATCAAGATCTTGAGTTGTAGAACATAGTTCTTTAGTTTGATCTTCAAGATCCAAGACTCAAAAGTCTAGATCTAACATAAGTGTACCAAGTTATAATTAAAGAAACTTACTTACATGTTCTTGAACTAGAAAAGTTAACTTTTAGTTCAAGATTAATGAGATCAAGGTTAACTAGTAACACTTGACCAATAACAACCAACAAACATGAAATTAAAGTACATAATATGAAGAAGTAAACTAAGTAAACAAGTAAATAAGTTCATGGGTTGCATACTTTAAAGATTCAAGCCTAAGTCTTGATCTTTAGAAAGTAAACTTTAAAGTTTACTTCATGAACTTCAAGTATGAGTTACAACACATGAACTTTCTTTCTTTTTAAAACAATAAAGGTAGAACATAACTAGTAAGTTACTTCTTGAGTGTTCTTGTAAATACAAGATAAAAGAAGAATCAAACTAGAAAGTTTGCTTCTTTGTAATTGGTAAAGAATAACAACAACAAAGTAAGTACTCAACAACAACAACATGAAACAAGTAACAAAGTAAGTAAACAACAACAAGTAATGATGATGATTAAGGGTGTGTAATTCCGTTTTACAAAGAGAAAAAGAAGAGAAAAGAAGTTCATAATACTTACAAACTTGAGAGAAAAAGAGAGGAAAAAGAGTTGCAAGTATGTGTGTGTTTGTAAATGAGAGTGAACAAGTGAAGTAGTAATAAGAAAAATGAAACAAAAGAACACACCTAGGCCTTCTAAGGCCACGGCCAGCTGCAGAAAAAAAAGAAGGGATTTGCCCATGGTGTTCTTGCATGTTAAAGTTCAAAAGGGTGGTTAATAGATGGGGTTTCATGGGGATTATGAGCTAACAAGATTCCAATTGTTCTTAACTAACTAGTTTCCATTTAATTTGATACTTACATGCAAGAGTGGGCTAGTTAGTCCACTTAAAATGTAGGGTGGGCTTATAAGCCCAATATCATGAGTCCATTACACTAATAAAGCCCAAGTTCAATTAATTAACAAATAAATCCAATTAAAGCCCAAGTAACTAACTAATCACCATAGTTAATTAAAATGATTAATAAAATCAATCATGAATGTAAATAATACTCTAAAAATATTATTCGTGAAAGTTTCGTGTGTCACAAAGACGTTCCGGGCAATTAAAAGTCAAGTACGGACAATCATGGCAACATGTAAATATAATAACATACATTAGTTTAATCACAAGTATTAATAATAACAATTATTAATAAATAAACGTTGGAAAATCCAGGGTCGTTACATTACCCACATGTTAAAGAAAATTTCGTCCCGAAATTTAGGCTGAGGTAGATGGAGGAGTCGGGAAAAGGTGAGGATACTTCCGCATCATTTGATCCTCTCGTCCCAAGTAAACTCAGGTCCTCGTTTGGCATTCCATCGCACTCGGACGATCGGAATCTTATTGCGCTTCAAAGTTTTGATCTCACGATCCATAATCTCGACAGGTTCCTCCACGAAGTGGAGTTTGTCATCAATTGTAAGTTCTTCCAGTGGTATGATAAGTTCGGGTTGGAGTTGGTGTTGTTGTTGGGGTTTTCACCGTTGTTGGTTCCTCTGAAACCCTCATGTCGTTTTGCCGAGTTTTGATCATAGTTCCTTCCCTTGTTGTTGGTGTTGTTGTTGTAGTTATCCCATTTGCGCTTCTCACTAGTACCTGCTTCAGACTTAGTTTTCTTCGGTTCATCGATGGTTATCTGATTCATTAAAGTATGCGCCATGCGCATCGCTTCGGGAACATTTGGTGGTTTGGATGAGGTGACGTTTCCCTTAATGCTCTTAGGGAGTCCCCAGAAGTATCTCTCCATTCGCTTGAATTCTGGGGTGACCATTGTCGGACACATCAGGGCTAGTTCCAAAAATCTCCTGTTGTAACCATCAAGGTCGTTCCCAACGGCCTTTAACTGCATGAATTCCATCTCCATCTTTTGTATTTCGGTTCTCGGACAATACTCCTCAATCATGGCACACTTAAATTCCTCCCATGGCGTAGCATACTCCTCATCAATGCCTTGTGCCTGTGCCATTGTGTTCCACCACGTGAGCGCGCCGTCAGATAGCGTGCAAGAAGCAAATTTGGTTTTGTTGTCCTCCGAACAGTTGCTAACTCGGAATACTGATTCAAGTTTCTCGAACCATCTGGTGAGACCAACCGGTCCCTCAGTGCTGCTGAAGTTATGTGGTTTACAGCTCTGGAATTCCTTGTAAGTACACCCATTTTGAACGGGTTGAATAACCAGTGGTGGTGGCGGTGGTGGTGGAGCTTGGGGTTGCATTTCCGCAATGGCTGCGGCTACACGTTCTTGGATCATCTCTTCAATTTGAGCAGCAGTAGGTGTGGATCGACCGTTAGCCATGGTGTTCTAAACAAAAATTTTGACTCAAGTCAAAATCCAGCATTCAATATATAATAATATAGTATATAACAACCAACATGTAAACATCACAACACATGTTAATTAAGTAACGCAAGTTGATACAAGTACCGCAAAACACCATACAGTAACGTAAATAGAACACTTGTGCAAAAAGTAACATCACAAAGTTTCCATTCATTAATAATAAGTTTCATACATCATGATAGATTCGTACAATACATAAGTGAAATATGAAACTACAACTAGATTACATCATGAAATCTAATACAAAAGGTCCCACGGTGAAGGTGGGTGTAGGATGTCTAAAACCTGAGCCAACTGCTCCTCGAGCTCAGTAACCCGAGCTCGGAGGATTCCCACCTCCCTTGTCAATTCCTCGACAGTGGGAGATGGTAGGGCAGGTGGTGCGGGTGGTGCAGACCGCACGAAACGGGGTGCAGACGTTCCAGCTCCAGAAATGGTCAGTACGTAAAGGGTGTCTTACGCACCTGTGGGTCGGCAGGGTACGGCACAAGCCGCTTACGGGCAGTAACCCTCCGACGCCGACCAAAAGCGTCAGTGAAAGCACGACCTCCATTCATCCCTAGAATGACGGTGCCATCAGGACGGTACCGCTTCTTCGGCGGGGTGGAGGGTGCCTGTATAGGTACGTCATCAAGGTTCTCTTCGTCGGTGTCACTGGAGTCATATGTAGAGGAGTCATCAGATGAAGGATCATCAGAATCATGTGGTGGTGACACGGGTGGCTGAACTGGTCGTTCATGAGCGGCCATCATCTGTCTGTATCTGAATGGCGGAATCGACACTAAATGTCCATTAGGAGCGCGTCGGCACGGCATGCGCATATGGTTACGGAATGGCCCTTCCCCGAACTCCGCGGGAATCACAACACCACTGATGCGGGGCTGTGGCTCTGAGGATCCGGGAGCAGACGAAGCTAGAATCTCCATAGGGTCCACGTGTCCGTCAATAGTAGCCACTGGTGCAGGCGCCTGGCTGCTAGTCCCGGAAGATGAAGCGCCGGGGTCACTCGTGGGTAGCGAGATCGGTGTGTCGGCAGCAGCAGCAGGTAGGTTGGCTGACGAGTCTAAACTGCCCAAAACGATAGCAGGTGGAACATCCGACATCTGAACAAGGAAAAATAAATTTTCCATGTCAGTAAGTCATAAAGCAAGCACGTATTAGGCCAACAGTTTAAATCATGTATAACAATAAGTAGCATGGCAATAATAACGAATCGTACAGAAGTAGCATGCAATTGAAAGCAAGTGATATCATACAGTAGTGAAATCATGTAGTAGCATACGGCATATAGCAGTAAAAGCAAGCAGCGGCATGCAGTAAGTTCAATAGAAACACGTAAACTAGCAAGTTGTAGATTAGTCCTATTAGTGAATCCTACTCGGGTCGGTCTTAGACTCACTAATGCAACCTAATTCCCTACAACCAATGCTCTGATACCAAATGTGATGCCCCGTACAAAAACATCGTGCACGAATCATCAACAACAGGATCATTACAAGGTTAAGTACTACATGCTGTAATAAAAGAAGTTGCCTTCACGATAAAAAGATGATGTCATAACCGACGTCAATTGTTTTACACCAACAGTATGCTTCTATGAATAGCAAGCATGAATAAATGTATGTGACCCTTAGGTCGTTACAAAACATAGTTTCAAATGTAATAAAGTTTGAATGCAAGATAAACAGTTCATGCGGTGATAACACTAGAGCAGCGGGTGTCTACGGCAAGACTAGCACGACAGCGGAAGCAAATAACCTTAAGCACCTGAGAAAAATATGCTTAAAAATGTCAACACAAAGGTTGGTGAGCTATAGTTTAAGTGTAACAGTACGTAAGGTAGGCCACGAGATTTCAGTGCTACAAAGAGCGTTTCAAAACAGTAAGATAAAGTATATGTTAACCGTGGGCACTTGGTAACTAACTTAACGTTTATAACCCCTGAAAGTACACTTGGCAAGTGCGTATGTCTACGAAGTATTAAACACTCGTTAAATGCTAGCGCTACTAGCCCGAGTGGGGATGTCAAACCCTATGGATCCATATCTAAGATTTGCGTTCACGGTTCAAAAACCAATGATTAAATGTTACCGAGCTAAAGGGAATGTTTATGCCGTTGTATAACCCACACATATATAAGTTTAAGTACTCATGCCTAGTATGTAAAATATAAAATCCGTATGTATTCTCAGTTCCCATAATAAGTTAAAGTAAAAAGGGAATGCTATAACTCACAATGATAAAGTAGCGGTAAAGTATGACTCGGAAAGTAAGCAAGTAATGAAGGTTGTCCGAACGGGTCCTCAACCTAAGTCAAATAGTACTAAGTCAGTAAATCGTCCGAATAGGTTTAAAAGTATGTAAATAAGGTCTTAATGGTCATCATCATTCATCATTTAACAAAAGGTGTAAAGTAAGTTTCGTTTATGAAAGTAGTTTAAAACAAAGGCTGACTTCAGTCAGTCACCACGGCCTCTACCCTTACTGAAATAAGGTGAGACCAGTGGCCATGGCTCCGTATATGAGTCCTTTAAGTGTGGTAAAATTTACAGAAGCAAACTCGTCTTCGTTTGACCGTGGCGACGGTCTAAGTGCGAGTAGGTCAGAAATTTCTGCACAACATTAAAAGGACATAGTGACGATCGGAGGGCCATAAATCCAAAACCGTAACTCGGATTAAGACGACTCCTATATGAAAAGTTATCTACTCGAACAGAGCTATTTGAAAATAATAATCACAACAGCCCAGGTCTTACTGATCAGACACAAAATACAGAAAACAGACAGGTCAGTAGGTTCCGGTGATTCTTGGTGTTCGATGCTTATCACGGTTCTCATCCTTGATGCATATAGCTTCAAGTGTACAACTCGTTGATGTGTTTGCATCATTTTAACCAAGGTTTGACCATCATAATCCAAGTGTAAGTCTAAGGCATGAAGCACAACTCACTTAAGTGTTGCAAGTGTTTTGACGAACCAAAGTTGCATCAAAGTCTTAGATTCAACACATACATGAAATGTAAAATTAATATTAACCAAGTTTTGACCATTATGACACAAGTGTAGGTCTAAGACATGTAGCACAACTCACTTAAGAGTTGTATGAAGTTTGATGAACCAAAGTTACATCAAAGTCTTAGATCTAACACATACATGAACTTTAAAACTAATAATAAGTTACAAACTTGAAAGTAAACTTATGAAATCAAGATCTTGAGTTGTAGAACATAGTTCTTTAGTTTGATCTTGAAGATCCAAGACTCAAAAGTCTAGATCTAACATAAGTGTACCAAGTTATAATTAAAGAAACTTACTTACATGTTCTTGAACTAGTAAAGTTAACTTTTAGTTCAAGATTAATGAGATCAAGGTTAACTAGTAACACTTGACCAATAACAACCAATAAACATGAAATTAAAGTGCATAATATGAAGAAGTAAACTATGTAAACAAGTAAATAAGTTCATGGGTTGCATACTTTAAAGATTCAAGCCTAAGTCTTGATCTTTAGAAAGTAAACTTTAAATTTTACTTCATGAACTTCAAGTATGAGTTACAATACATGAACTTTCTTTCTTTTTAAAACAATAAAGGTAGAACATAACTAGTAAGTTAGTTCTTGAGTGTTCTTGTAAATACAAGATAAAAGAAAAATCAAACTAGAAAGTTTGCTTCTTAGTAATTGGTAAAGAATAACAACAACAAAGTAAGTACTCAACAACAACATGAAACAAGTAACAAAGTAAGTAAACAACAACAAGTAATGATGATGATTAAGGGTGTGTAATTCGATTTTACAAAGAGAAAAAGAAGAGAAAAGAAGTTCATAATACTTACAAACTTGAGAGAAAAAGAGAGGAAAAAGAGTTGCAAGTATGTGTGTGTTTGTAAATGAGAGTGAACAAGTGAAGTAGTAATAAGAAAAATGAAACAAAAGAACACACCTAGGCCTTCTAAGGCCACAGCCAGCTGCAGAAAAAAAAAGAAGGGATTTGCCCATGGTGTTCTTGCATGTTAAAGTTCAAAAGGGTGGTTAATAGATGGGGTTTCATGGGGATTATGAGCTAACAAGATTCCAATTGTTCTTAACTAACTAGTTTCCATTTAATTTGATACTTACATGCAAGAGTGGGCTAGTTAGTCCACTTAAAATGTAGGGTGGGCTTATAAGCCCAATATCATGAGTCCATTACACTAATAAAGCCCAAGTTCAATTAATTAACAAATAAATCCAATTAAAGCCCAAGTAACTAACTAATCACCATAGTTAATTAAAATGATTAATAAAATTAATCATGAATGTAAATAATACTCTAAAAATATTATTCGTGAAAGTTTCGTGTGTCACAAAGACGTTTCGGGCAATTAAAAGTCAAGTACGGGCAATCATGGCAACATGTAAATGTAATAACATACATTCGTTTAATCACAAGTATTAATAATAACAATTATTAATAAATAAACGTTGGAAAATCCAGGGTCGTTACAATTTAGGGAAATGGCCCCTGATTGTCGCGAATCCTAAAGATAGATCTATGGACCTTGACAAGTCCCATTCGGGGTACGAATGCTTTAGTACTTCGAGATTATTATACAGACGAGAGGTTCTGTTTTGGGGACATTCTATGCATTAAGTTAACGTCGGTTACCAGGTGTTTAATCCATATGAATGATTTTTATCTCTATGCAGTTTGCGAAATGCCTGATATGAGAATGATGTTTATGAAAATATAAAATCTTGTGGTCTATTAAAATGATGAAAATGAATGCTTATGTTAAACTAATGAACTCACCAACCTTTTGGTTGACACTTTAAAGCATGTTTATTCTCAGATATGAAAGAAATCTTCCGCTGTGCATTTGTTCATCTTAGAGATATTGCTTGGAGTCATTCATGACATATTTCAAAAGACGTTGCATTCGAGTCGTTGAGTTCATCAAGATTATTATAATTAAGTCAATTATAGTTAGATATATTATAAAATGGTATGCATGCTGTTAACTTTCGATGTAATGAAAGATTGTCTTTTCAAAAACGAATGCAATGTTTGTAAAATGTATCATATAGAGGTCAAGTACCTCGCGATGTAATCAACTGTTGTGAATCGTTTATAATCGATATGGACTTCGTTCGGATGGATTAGGACGGGTCTCTACAGTTGGTATCAGAGCGGTGATCATAGTGAACCAGGTCTTGCATTAGTGTGTCTAACTGATAGTTGTTAGGATGCATTAGTGAGTCTGGACTTCGACTGTGTCTGCATGTCAAAAGTTTTGCTTCTCATTTCTAGTCGGAAATCAACTGCTTATCATCCTTAAAGTCTAGATACGTCTTACTGTATTTAATGCATCAATAGTGTATAGACAAAATTCATATCTTAGCGTATCTATTACTGTAGCCTTTTCCTGACAGCTTCCATAGATTCCTCCGTAACTTATGGGATTTTAGTATTATATATGCATATGTAAATCATGTATCGCAGGGTAATAATCTATATCCTATAATCTATTTCATATCGAAAATCTTTCATCTGATTGTACGAGATGGATCCCTCAACCAGTTCGAATTCCTCAGATTCCGACATAGAGTCCCACTCAAGCTCCGAAAGCAGTGTGATCGGAATGGACCGACCAATCAGCCATCATCTATTCTGGATAAATTGGGGCTGGGTTCGTAGTCTCCTCAATCATTTGAGACAAGAAGAAGGTGATCCTTTTCATCCACCACATTGCCATCTTGGCGAAGAACCTGAAGCACTTACCGGGGAACCTGTCCGAAACACCATTTTCTCTCTCATTTCCAGAGTATCTTGTCACGATTATATACTATACCAAATTCTAGATCATATTTATTCGCTCGTCCGAACCGACAATCACCCCGGTGTAATAGAAGAAGTCAACGAGCTTCGCGCTCGGGTAGTGGCTTTGGAGAATATGGTGCGAAGGTTGCGAACACCAGCAGCAGCACCCGCAGCATAACTGGTACCACCATCACCAACGCCAACAGTACCATTACTACCATCAAAAACAACCGCATCACAAACCTCAACTACACAATCTGTCACGCGAACATCAATGTCATACGCACCATGGATACCAAGGAGTACCAGCAACAATGAACAATGAAGTATTAATTCATAACTTCATTGAAGAAATATTCTGCGAAGAATATGTGATTTCTAAAAGTTTTAGAGATTATTTATTTTAGCTCAAACCGAAAATCAAATGAGTTTAATATCATATTGACTCATTAAATCCATAATTACATCTGAAGAAAATATATATGTATATATATTTTCATAAAGATTGTAATTAAAAATTCTTTCGTACAAACTGTTAATGGTGAAAATATTTTAACGGGTAGGTAATACCCGAGGAATATTTAGATTTCACATTAATAAGTACACTGTACATTCTTTCAAATCTGATTCAACAGTCAATTACTATCGTACTTACATCCACAGATATACGAATCCGTTCACCACAAAATAGCCATTTTCATTAAATTTCATATTTGGATTTTGACTTATCAGAATCCAACAAGTGGCATAATGAAGAAAACATTTGACAAAATAAAATTTGTTAGAAACAAACAAATTAACTATGAGAAATTTTGCTAAGAATCCACGCTAATTGCTCCTAGCTAATTGTTCCTAGCTAACTGATTACATTTTATTTATCGCAAATTAATTATTGCAATTAACATTCTCGCAATTTTATTTATCGTCATTTAATTTCTGTTATTTACTTTACGCACTTTATTTATTGTCATTTAATTTCTGTATTTATTTTACGCACTTTAAATATCGGGAGACGTATACAAGGTTTTGACATATCATATCGACGCATATATATATATATATATATATATATATATATATATATATATATATATATATATATATATATATATATATATATATATATTATTTGGAATAACCATAGACACTCTATATGCAGTAATGATCGAGTTCTCTATACAGGGTTGAGGTTGATTCTATAATAATATATATACTTTGAGTTGTGATCGAGTCTGAGACATGTACACGGGTCACGATACGTATTTATTAATTCGAATATTATATATAATTATATATAAATTATTGAATTGCTAACTGTGGACTATCAACTGAGGACTACCAACATTGGACAATTAAAATAAATTAAAACATTGATTATAACATATGAAACTAAACATCTCTTTAAGTTTGCCACTTGATTTCAACTTAAACCTCATTTGTATCTTGACGATTCTAATCTGCGTTCAAACAGTTCATGATTCTTGAAAACACCTCACTCGAGAGGATGAACCAACCTCACTTCATCTACAGAAGAAAAGACGTATGCATATAGTTATGCACCTGAAAACACTCAGAATCTGAGTAAACGTTTAACACGTATCTATGTTAACTCCTTCGGCGTTGTTATTACCGAAAATAACTTTATAATCCCTCTCCAATTTAGCAAATTTTCTCACAGCTCCAGCAAATCAACTTCGACTTTCATTTGTATTAGCCTTATTATAACCTTGATATATAAGTTTGCTTTTCATCATCGTTACTGGGGGAACCGTTTATATCCCACCACATTAGCAGTAAACTTGCCAGCAACTTCATTACTCATCTGCTTAAGTCTCTCCAAAGAACCATTATATCTGTTCATTAAAACCCTATCATGTACTCATCAGTATATGTGACGGTGATTGCCCTATCAAATACCGGGAAGCATCAATCAGCATCTTTTAATCTCGCAGCGTTTCTACATCAACAGTTAAATGTATACATATAACATTTATCTCTCAGAATCATGATATTCCATTCTGAAATTTTGAAAAGCATCCAGTCTACGAATCAATACTCTGAATTTTGAAAAGTTGAATGAAGCAACAAAAACTGTAAACAACCTCAACAGCCAAAAGTTGATGATAAAGAATTGTATGTTGGCAAAGCTCAGAAAAAGTTTGAAACTGGGAAACTGATTGAGCAAACTACGAAGGGGTCTCTGAACAAATCACAAGGATTAAACTTGTACATTAAGAATACTGATAATTCTGTTTCTGATGAAATCTTTAGCGAATACCTTGCTTCTGACTCCAAACTCTTGCGGACAAATTTTCTTCACCATCCTTGGATATTAGAAATTCTAAGATATCATCATATCTTTCATTATAAATATCCTCCATATTTCTAAAGATATTTTCATAACTATTCTTATCTGAAATCATTAATCTCTTAGTGCTATCGGTGTTACATCATATAGAAACTGTTAGTTTCTATATTCTGTAAACTTTCGAGCTTAAATATGAATGTTATTGAAGTAATGTTGGGAACTGATGCATGAGTTAGTGTAATATAATGACACTTGATCAATGTGATTATATTACAGTAGGTCATGCTGAGTTTCTAATGAAACATGATGATAGTTTACAGTAAATCATACCAGTATCATGTGTCATGTTACATAACTTTATCATTCTACTTAACTTCTGAACATATCAAGAAAATATATTCTTGATGGTTCTATTTTCCGTGATGTTGATAAATTTGAAAATCAAATCGTGCTATCACGTTCTTTCCTGCTTAGAACATTATAATCATTCAAAACTCTATATCCACGAATTCTGGGCCATTATTCGCTTGATTTAGAATCGGGAAGAGAAAACAAGAGCATGGAGCTCCGAAATATAAAGGAAAATATAAAGCCGATCACAGACACAGAAATCACAAACCGTGTATATCAATGTGTATAACAACATAAAGACACAGGAGGATTAAAAACACTATAACTCTAAGGGCGAAGTAGAAGAAAACACATTCCTTTGTTAGAAGTTGGAAAAGGAGAATGATTGTTGTGATAGTAAGGATAAGGACAAGGATTAGAACTGGATTAAGCATTTACACAATCTTTTGAATTTGAGAATTTGGTATAGGAGTGGTAAAAATAATGGACGGAAAAAGTTTATAACGGAAATATCCGACAGAGTAATCGAGGCAGATCACCGTATTTAATTATAAGAATCTTAATTTCCTTATTCGCCGAAGAATCAAATCTTTTAGATTTCGAAGATTTTCTTTAAATCCCTTGAATTCCGGAATTCAACCCTGACTCTGTCAAAAGTTAAGACGAATCTTTACTTTTCCTCTTTTAATCTTTTGTAATAGCTTCATTCGTACTCTACGAATAATCGAATTATTTTATCTGTATTGCTCAACAGTAACAAAACTCTAGTTATCAGCTCATATTCGTCATGAAAACATTTTTATTGTTAGCCATGACCACTTCACTCAAATTTTGGGACGAAATTTCTTTAACGGGTAGGTACTGTGACGACCTGGATATTTCCGACCAAATTTAAACTTAAATCTTATTTGATTTCGACACAATAAGCAAAGTCCGTTATGTTGAGGCACAAAAACTTTGAACTATTATCATATATGCAAATACCCTTCGACCATTCCTGACGATTCACAAACAACTGTGTATAAATAAATATATATATATATATATATATATATATATATATATATATATATATATATATATATATATATATATATATATATATATATATATATATATATATATATGTATACATATAAACAAAAGCATATATATAATAATTTGAAATAATATATGATTAAATTGTTGGAAATAAATAAAAATGTAAAATAATATATGATGTAATGAAAACTATTATTTTAATTAATGATAAGAATATTGATACGTGTGTGTTGTTATATTATTATAATTATTATTATTATAATTATTATTATTTTTATATTATTATTATTAATATTATTACTGTTATAATTATTAATACCATTAACATCAAAAATCATAAGTATAGCTATAGTTATCATAATTAATATTTATATAAAAATAATAGAATATATTATTATTATTATTATTATTATCATTTATATATATCATTATTATTATTTATTTTTATTTTTATTATCCTTAAAATAATAATTATTATTAATATTAATATATTTATTACTAAACACGGATACTACAAAAATCAATTTCAAATCACTATTTGCCCTGTTTAATTTGTCTTCCATGATTGATATCCAGTAGAATTAAATCTCATATACATACAAAATCTGTTACTAATCAACATTAAATTTTTATTTTTTTATTTGTTTCCTCCTTCCCTGTAATATTCTTGTCTACTCCAATCACTCATCACCAACCCATAAATCAATTATTTGAGATAATTCAAATTCATTCTTTATGATCATTCAAAACATACTGCACTAGTTTCCTTCTTCTTCTCTTTTGTACCGACAACTTCATAATCATCAACTATTACAACCTTCAAAACCATGAAACCTATTAACAATTCACAACTCCTCGTGATTTAACTCCAATTACTACCACCTTACTAACCACCATGAATCACCTTGTTTCACTTTTGGTTCTCTTCTTCATCATGTACAACCATCCATCGACACCTAAACCGCCATAACCGCCACCTTGGAATCCCATATAAACCGCTGTTACTTGTTATCTTTCTCGTTTTATGATTAACACAAACACCATCTTCTTCATTCATTCTCACTTCACAACCGTAAAACACCACCACAAGTACCCACTTAATTTGCTACACCCATTAAAATTCTCACTGTCGCTATTCAAACTAGACCTAAGAATATCACCCTCTCCCCGTTTTATTATATATTTTTTTTCTGTCTGTTAGGTTTGGCCGAGAACCACCACCTTATGCCATTCATTGCAGCTGTAAACCAATTTCAAGATTTCCTAACATCACCACAATCATCATCATATACTACTAGCTGCTACTGCATATATTTCTGCTTTTATTTACTACACGAGCTATTGTATGCTGCTTCAACTTGCAGCCTTTGCTGCTGCTATCTTGGACGTGTCCTCTGCTATTATCTCTCCTATTATTACAGCTTGAAAACCATTTGATTTATTCTACTCGCCTACTGTTAATTTCTGTTACAAAGCAAAAGGAGAAATAAGCTATACCACATAATTTTTTGGAGGTTTGTCAACTTGGAAAAGATTTTTACTTTACATCACATTATAAAAGGTAGTGGAATATGAAAGAAATTTATGGCCAACAATTATATATCAAAAAGTAGAAGTGGTCGACCAAAATGGGTTACAAGTTGCTGTTTTGTTAATTCTTTTTTATAAAGTATTTAGGTTGGGAATCATTTTATATTAATTAACATATGATATTATCATGGGTTTGTAATATATGAGTGTGAGGTTCGTTGATGAAGAAAACGAGGTTATTAATGAAATGGCGAACATGAATTTATGAATAAAGATGGTTCAGTGAGCATGAAGGATGAAGTTGATAACACTGTAACGAAATGATGATGATGGTAGTCGTTAGAGATGGGTTGATTATGATTAAGTTGATGTTAAATGGATTTTTGTTTTAAGAAGAAGGAAATAGATGGAAATCGAGATAAAAGGATTTAAAATCCTAATTATTTCAGAAAGTAAGAGACAGAGTAATGGCTAGTTGGGTAATTGTTAAACGGGAGGTCATGGGTTCGAAACTAGGCGACTAGGCGAATGCATATACATATGTATGTTTTTTTTAGAAGATATCTTGAGCTGTTGGGTCTGTTGGGCTTGGGCCGAGAGATTCCTAGTATTTTGTGATGATTGGGCCGAGATAATTCGAGTGGTAGTTGGGCCGAGAGCCTACACTAAGGTATTAATGATGAATATGATTAAGAGATAGAATTATGATGAGATTATGAAACAGATGGATTAAAAGAAATTAATTCCAATGTAAAACAGAAGGAAACAAATGGAGTAATGGTTAGTAGTATTGTAGTTGAGCAAGAGGTCACAGGTTCGAGCCTGGTTTGGGGTATTTATTTTTGGAAAAGCTTTTAAGGTATTAATACATCTTTTATTATTATTATTATTATTAGTATTAACATATAAATAGTTTGTATATAAAAACATACTTATTACATATACTATAATTATATTAATATTACATATAAATTATAAATTTAACATAGTAACATTATTTATATATAACAAATTATTGATTATTTTTTTTATATAATACTAACTATATAAATATTAACTATATTAAATATATATACAAATTAAATATATAAGATATGTAATTTAAGATATAATATATAATTTTGTTCGATTACAATTATATGTGTTAATATATATATATAAATGATATAGGTTCGTGAATCCGAGGCCAATCCTACATTGTTCAGTTATTAAATATCGTCATATGTATTTTTACTACAAAATACAGCATGGTGAGTTTCATTACTCCCTTTTTATATATATTTTTGGGACTGAGAATAAATGCGCTGCTTTTATAAATGTTTTACGAAATAGACACAAGTGATCAAAAACTACATTATATGGTTGGATTATTAAACCGAATATCGCCCTTCAAGTCTGGTAACCTAAGAATTTAGGGAAATGGCCCCTGATTGACGCGAATCCTAAAGATAGATCTATGGACCTTGACAAGTCCCATTCGGGGTACGAATGCTTTAGTACTTCGAGATTATTATACAGATGAGAGGTTCTGTTTTGGGGATATTCTATGCATTAAGTTAACGTCGGTTACCAGGTGTTCAATCCATATGAATGATTTTTATCTCTATGCAGTTTGCGAAATGCCTGATATGAGAATGATGTTTATGAAAATATAAAATCTTGTGGTCTATTAAAATGATGAAAATGAATGCTTATGTTAAACTAATGAACTCACCAACCTTTTGGTTGACACTTTAAAGCATGTTTATTCTCAGGTATGAAAGAAATCTTCCGCTGTGCATTTGTTCATCTTAGAGATATTGCTTGGAGTCATTCATGACATATTTCAAAAGACGTTGCATTCGAGTCGTTGAGTTCATCAAGATTATTATAATTAAGTCAATTATAGTTAGATATATTATAAAATGGTATGCATGCTGTCAACTTTCGATGTAATGAAAGATTGTCTTTTCAAAAACGAATGCAATGTTTGTAAAATGTATCATATAGAGGTCAAGTACCTCGCGATGTAATCAACTGTTGTGAATCATTTATAATCGATATGGACTTCGTCCGGATGGATTAGGACGGGTCTCTACACCTACTACCCCTACTCACATTCGTCAATTCTTGGGTCTCGCCGGATACTATCGTAGATTCATCGAAAACTTATCTTTAGTTGCACGTCCTCTAACCGCGTTAACTCACAAGGGAAGAAAATTCATTTGGTCAACCGAGCAAGAATCCGCGTTTCAGATCTTGAAGAAAAAGTTAACCACCGCCCCTATCTTGTCGCTTCCCGAAGGCAATGATGATTTTGTTGTATATTGTGATGCCTCAAAACATGGTTTTGGGTGCGTATTGATGCAACGAAAGAAGGTTATTGATTATGCCTCCCGACAATTGAAAATCCACGAACGAAACTACACGACACATGATCTCGAACTCGGAGCCATTGTCTTTGCACTCAAAATGTGGAGACACTATCTTATCTTTATAGGCCCAAAAGTACTATTTTCACCTATCACAAAAGCCTCCAACACATCTTCGATCAAAAGCAACTAAACATGAGACAACGACGGTGGATTGAAACTTTGAACGATTACGATTGTGAGCTTCGTTACCATCCGGGAAAGGCAAATGTAGTAGCCGATGCCTTAAGTCGAAAAGAAAGAGCGATGCCTCTTCGTGTCCGAGCTCTAAACATCACCATCCACACCAATCTCAATAACCAAATTCGGGTAGCCCAGGATGAAGCTCTTAAGGATGAAAACGTATCACTCGAATGCTTGAACGTTCTCGCCTCACAATTCGAAGTTAAGGAGACCGGACTCCGATATTTCACCAGGAGAATTTGGGTGCCTAGTTATGGGGACTTACGAAGCCTTATTCTAGACGAAGCCCATAAGTCAAGGTATTCGATTCACCCCGGTGCCAATAAGATGTACCATGACCTCAAGGAAATTTCGGGACGAAATTTCTTTTAAGGAGTAGGTAATGTAACATCATGTCTTTTTCCGTTTACTTTCCGTTAAATTAATTTAAAGTCAGTTATTTAATTATAACATCTTTCGTTAATACGCGTTTTTAAAATATTTCGTTTAGGTAATTCATGCACCCGCTTTCAAACTCGAGGGACTAAACTTGCCAAGGAATCAAACTAGTTGACTAGGTCAACTAATCAATACCTCCTCCTCCACTCATTCATCACCTACTCACTTTCTAATACTTCCACTTTATGCTCTCAACACCCAATTCAAAGATTCATCATCCATTTTCGATCTAGCAAACGTTCTTCAAAACAAATTACATATTTGGAATCCTTGCAACTTCCTCTTCCAATTCATACCAACTTCATCTTATTTGGGTAACTTTCTAAAAACACTAGATTTTATGTTCTTGATGATTTTGACTTATAAAAGTGTTAGTTAGTGTCTATGGCTCGAGTCTAACATGAATATGTGATTTGTATGCTCGATCTTGTTATTTTAGTGTAACTAGCATGAACTTGAAAAGTGACTTGATAAATCTTGTGATTTGGTTATTTGAATGTTGTTAGATGTTAAAAGTTCATGTATTAAATGTGTTACTAGCATCATTAGCTTCAATTTGATGTGTAGGTTGATTAAGAAAACTTCACTAACATGATTATTGATTTTGTGATTTTGGTTAGGGTTTGATAGACTTAATTATGAAATTTTGATGCATTGAATGCTATGAAATGTTGTTGGAAAGTGTTTAGTTGTATTGTATGCGTAATTACCTACGAAACGGCGTATTATATGTTGGTAGTAAGTTCCCGAATTATCAAATTGCATTTATGATCTTGAATGTAATAAATGATGAACATTTAATGCAGTTTTGGTTGTTGTAAATGTTGGATTGACTAATGAAATGCATTTAATTGTTTTCCTCGTTAAAATACCTTTCCAACGGTGTAAGATACATGATTTAAGTGTTTACGGTTCACAATTTGTGTTTGTTTGAGTTTTGGTTCGAGACTTGTGGAATTTCAGCAACTTCAAACTGCCCAGGTGTTTGGACGTCGTCCTACCCTTTGGATGCCATCCTGTCCTTCATTACTAAACGCCGTCCAGCCCTTTTGGTCGCCGTCCAAATGAACTACCAGGGGCTGTTCAACTTAGTCATTTCACGAAAAATTCTAACTATGCTACGCACCTCCGATTAACATGTAACTTGTTCTAACACGCTTATATATGATTTAAAACCTCGGAAAAATTGTCCGAGACCTGACCCGAACGTGTTGACTTTTTCGTTGACTTTGACTCGACCAAAGTTGACTTTTAATCAAACTTAACCAAATACTTATGCAATCGTTCTAACTTGTTTTTATACTTGTATCTTGCATGAAACTTGACAATTTGACTCACATGCTATATAATCGAGTTATAACGAGCCATAGGACTAATTGAACAACTTTGACCAATCGTGTTTACCATCATTGATACAACCTACTTGTTTAGGTCAAGACTAGTATTAATTCTTGCACACGTTTACTTGTGAAGTACTTTTATACTCTTGCACTCAAGGTGAGATCATAGTCCCATCTTTTCAACAACTTTTATACTTTCAAATCATGGGATGAGAAACATATACGTACCATACTTTTATACTTTGAACACAAGTACGAAAACAAACATTCCACAGCGAGTTAGAACAAAAAGCCTCAATTCAATTATCATTAGTTACACTTGCAGGGTGTAAACGTTAACTTATGTTATGTGATCACATGGGCTTAACGAGCCCTCATTTGGACGGTTCGCTACCGTTAGTGGATGAAATATATTTTCGAGTATAGTGTATGTTCTAACACTATGTAACAGGGTACAAAACAGTTAAGTTTTGATAATTGGGTGCTCGCAAACGTGCAACAACTTTTGGAATGCAAACGATTGAGATAATCAACTTTATGGAAATATTAAATCTTGTGGTTCAAAAGCAACGTTACTAATACACCTATGATTTCACCAACGTTTTCATTGACAGTTTTCTATATGTTTTCTCAGGTCCTTGAATGCTACGTGATACATGCTTCTGCACTCTTTTTGATACTTGCTTGGATGTCGAGTATACATGCATACTTGGAGCGTCTTTTGACTTTACTTAAATTGTTTCGCATAGGTTTCATTTGTACTTAAAACGTCGTGACTTATATAGTCGGTGAACTACTTTGTAAACTTTGAAACATCCTTACATTTTAAATGAATGCGACATATTTTTGGACAAACGTTATTTTAAAGACTTATGACCACGTAACGGGACCTAAGTAGACGGCGCCATCAATAATTATTTTGTTGAGAAGTGAGTTTAGGGTGAACCAATGAAGATGGAGCCCCTCGAGGACAAGTCGAATCACGAGGATCAAATTAGGTAAGTGGGGATACACAATGCATAGTACAAAATGGACGAGCGAGGTAAGTTTTCATGTATGTTGAAATATGATTATTGTAATGTTAATTTTGTGAATATATTATGTTGTAGATACAAAATGTTACGATGATTTAGCGGTGACGTGTATGATGTGTCATGAAGCGTTGACGAAGGAGAAAGGATATGTAACCTTTGAAAAAGAGACTAGTTACCATACAAGCGGGCCATGGATGGAATTATTACAATTTAAACATGATCTTATATTATTTGATTTATACATCCTATGTACTCACTAAGCATAAATCTTACTTCTATTAGTTGTTGACACGTTGTAGGTTCTTGAGAAGCGGTAAGAGAATGTAAAAAGGGAGACTTGTACGATAGTATGGAGTAAAGGAAGAAAATACGAAATTAGCAAACCATTTAAAAGGAGTATGTAACAAGTTTTTAAAGAGTAAGGAGAATACAAGAAATTTGAAGAAAGGTGCTAATTCGGGTAAGTCCCTAATTAATCTATGTTTGAATAATTGCGTGTGTTGACGTAAGAGTTATGTTCATTAAGTGGTCAAGGTTTTGTAATGAGGATGATGAAAAATTTAAGTATGTTCAAATAAAGTATGATTGATAATGGAATGAGTCGAAATGGGTCAAGTTTGACATATAAGTTGATTTGGGTCAAAGTGTTATGTTGAAGATATGTAAATGGGTCGTGCATGACTAAATGACTTTCGTAACACTTAATGATGTTGAAACTGTTTAGTTAAGTTTGTTAATGTATTGCGATGTTAAAGAGGATGTTGTGTGATGTTATAAGTTGTGAAAGTGTGATTTAAAAGCAAGTTAAGTTCAGCACCAGCGACAGCACAAGGCCGCACCGCGAGTTCTTTGGCCGCGCCGCGCCTTTTAGCGTATTTTGGTAACAGAAGATATGAGAAACTGACCTGTATTCTTTTGCTGGCCGCGCTACGCCACGGCTTATCCCTGGGCTGGGTGGTCAACCTATCTTTAAAAAAAAAAAATCATTTTCTGGTCTGAGTTTTAGGACGTTAAATATAAGTCTTCGAAAATTATAAAAGTAAATATATGGGTCGATATAGTATTTTAAATAGAATTTGCTTGTGTTTTATTGTAAACCGAGAGAAATAACAAATAAAATACTAAATAAATACAAATGCGTATTAAATATAGTTTTATAAAAATTTTATATGATTAGTAGGATTACTAGATATTGTAAAATTTTGAAAAATTAATTTTTCATGCGTTTATCCTATTTATTTAATTATTAGTCCAATAATATGATTAAATGAATGGAAAATGTTAAATAAATAGAATATACAATATAAGTCCGATTTGAAAATTTTATTTTATTTATTAGGTATATAGAACTGGTAAAATTATAAATCCATTTATTTAGGTCAATTAGGTATTTATTACATAATTATCCTTAATTTAAATATAAGTCGATAAAAATAAATAAAGAATAGTGAGAAATAAATACAAATATTAACAAAATAATTTTTATAAAGTATTCTACTGATTTATATGATTAATTAAGTTATAAAAACTTAAGAACATAAATTATAGATAATTAATGGAAATAAAATGAATTAAGGTCTATTTATATATATAATTTTGGCATATTAAAATATGTATACAAATATCCAATTATCAATTTATTTTAACATTTAGATAAAACAATAAATGAATATGTAAAATGAAATTTAAAAAATTATTTAGTCATAAGCCCTAATTAACTAGGTAATAAAAACAAAGTTAACACTTATATTATAACTATACTAATTTAATAATAATAACTTATAGTATATAATATAAAATTATCAAATTGTTAATACATTAATAAATATAATATAACTTATATAATAACATATATTATGACCTAAACCTAAAGTGAAGGTTAATCAAAGATAACGTACAATTCATGCGAACTTCACCGCTACTTACGGTCGTAAGTGAATGATGTCTAGGTTGCCATTTATGGGGATAGCTTGTGGATCTCGAATGTCATGACTTATATTTTGATCAAGAGTCCTGGGCCCTCGGTTACATCTGGTCATTCCTGACTTACTTGATAGCAACGAAGTTTGAGTAAAGTTGTACAACGTCTTGTAAAAGATTATAACCCAAACTTTCTAAAATTGGAAAGTTACTATAAATGGAAACTTTTCATAAATAGTAACCTTCTGAAAATGGAAATTCTTTTATAAAACCATCATTATTAAAATAGTTACTATATACTTCTGTCTATTAGGTAATATCTGATCATACGTTCTATCTCTAGGTTGAGATCTCGATCACGTTCTACCATTCGATTCTTTCATTTGTGGAATAACTCTTCTTTGCTACTAAGGTGAACTTCATAGCCCCGTTTTTACATATTTATTGAATTTTATAAATCTTGGGTGAGACACTAATAATGCTAAAAACGAACATATATTTCATCGCATTATCCCTCAAGAAAGACAAGCTTTTAGTTGCAGTTGTCCTATTTACAAGGAATATTTGTTTAAATATTAAAAGGTGAAGACAAAAGGCAGATTCAACAAATTGAAGACGCAAACGACCAAAAAGCTAAAAAGTACAAAGTACAAGCAAAGAGGTTCAAATTATTGATGAGGAACGCCTAAAAATGACAAGAGTACAAGCCGCAAAACGCAAAGTACAAGATATTAAATCATACGAAAGGACGTTCGAAAATCCGGAACCGAGACATGAACCAGCTTTCAACGTACGACGCAACGGATCGGAAATTATAAATTAATTATGTATATAAATATAATATAATAAATAATTAATTATATAAATTATATATTTATATTATATTTATAATTAAATCCGTCGGCAGACTAAGATCCAAACTTGTGTGAGCTGGATTCCACAGCTCCGCACTCGCGGAGCTTTGAAGACAAAAACCTCCGCACTCGCGGAGGTCAAACAGTATTACGTGGGCCTATAAAAGGCCGAGCATTCGGCCGATTTTTTTACATCTTTATCCATCCATCCAACTCTCTCAACGTGTATATATATATATATATATATATATATATATATATATATATATATATATATATATATATATATATATATATATATTATAATTTTAATTTTAATTTTAATTTCCAATAATAAGGGTATGTTAGCGAATGTTGTAAGGGTGTGAGTCGAAATTCTGTCCGTGTAACGCTACGCTATTTTTATTCATTGTAAGTTATGTTCAACCTTTTTAATTTAATGTCTCGTAGCTAAGTTATTATTATGCTTATTTAAATCGAAGTAATCATGATGTTGGACTAAAAATATTAAAATTGGGTAATTGGGCTTTGTACCATAATTGGGGTTTGGACAAAAGAACGACACTTGTGGAAATTAGACTATGAGCTATTAATGGGCTTTATATTTGTTTAACTAAATGATAGTTTGTTAATATTAATATAAAGATTTACAATTGGACGTACCTATAAATAACCATATACACTCGATCGAACACGATGGGCGGGATATTTATATGTACGAATAATTGTTCATTTAACCGGACACGGGAATGGATTAATAGTTAATAGATTTATTAAAATAAGGGTGAAATTATGTACAAGGACACTTGGCGTAATTGTTAACAAAGTATTAAAACCTTGGGTTACACGTAGTCGATATCCTGGTGTAATTATTAAACAAAGTATTAAAACCTTGTTACAGTTTAAGTCCCCAATTAGTTGGAATATTTGACTTCGGGTATAAGGATAATTTGACGAGAACACTCGCACTTTATATTTATGACTGATGGACTGTTATGGACAAAAACCAGACGGACATATTGAATAATCCAGGACAAAGAACAATTAACCCATGGGAATAAACTAAAATCAACGCGTCAAACATCATGATTACGGAAGTTTAAATAAGCATAATTCCTTTATTTTCATATTTAATTGCACTTCTAATTATTGCACTTTTATTTATTGTTATTGTATTTAATTGCACTTTTATTTATTGTCATTGTATTTAATTGCACTTTTAATTATCGTACTTTTTAATTATCGTAATTTTATTTTATCGCACTTTTATTTATTTGCAATTTCATTATCGTTATTTACTTTACGCTTTAAATTAAGTCTTTTATTTATTTAATATTTTACATTAGGTTTTAACTGCGACTAAAGTTTTAAAAATCGACAAACCGGTCATTAAACGGTAAAACCCCCCCTTTATAATAATAATATTACTTATATATATTTGTATTTTTATAAATTAAACCTAATATAGCGTTAAGCTTTGTTTAAAAGATTCTCTGTGGAACGAACCGGACTTACTAAAAACTACACTACTGTACGATTAGGTACACTGCCTATAAGTGTTGTAGCAAGGTTTAAGTATATCCATTCTATAAATAAATAAATATCTTGTGTAAAATTGTATCGTATTTAATAGTTTTTCATTGTAAAAATAAAGCTATTTCATATACACCTCGCAAAACATCAAGTATTTTTGGCGCCGCTGCCGGAGAACTTAAACGCCGAAAGCGCAACGCTAATGATATAAAAAAAATAATAATAATATAATTTTGTAAAAGTTTTTATTAAGTCCTTCGTATAAAAATATAAGTTTTTTTTTAAAATATAAAATTATAAAAATACAAAAAGAGTTTGTTAAAAATATATATAAAGTTTAAAAAAAAGTATTTTTACTTTTGAGTTTAAAAATAAGTATTTTATTGTTTTATAAAAATATTTAGTTATATTTATATTTTATATATATTTGATAAAACAGAAAAACATAAAAAAATAAAAAGAAAAAAAACTGAACCTGTGCAAAAACGAACCCCTTTTCAGCCTAAATTTGACCCTCCGCGACTCGCGGAGCTTTTGAACTGGACCTAACCGCACTCGCGGAGGTCAATCTGACAGGTCAACTTAGGACTGCAATTAATACGAAATTAGGGTTTAATTAATTTAATTATTTAGTTTTTAGGTTTTATTTAATTAATTAGTTTAGTTATTTATTTAATTTATATTATTAAGTTATAATTAGTTTAATTAATTTATAAAATTAATAGTTTTATTAAATAAATAATATAAAAATAATATTTTTATAAAAATTGTACTTTTTACAACTTTAAGTATATTTTTATATTTTGTACTTTTTTATTCGTTTTAGCGTAATATTTGTATTTTTCGCTCGTATTTAGTTTTAAATCATAGTATTTGCCATAGTTATTTTTATTTCTAGATTTTTAGGTTTTGCCGTAAAATCCCTTAAGTGCTTTTTCTTTAGACTAAGATTTAGGTGCTTTAGAATTTTGCGACACTGTTCTAAGTTTTTAGTACCTTTTTAAGATATTGCTGATAATGCTAAAAACAAACATATATTTCATAGCATTATTCCTCAAGAAAGACAAGCTTTTAGTTGCAATTGTTCTATTTACAAGTGATATTCGTTTAAATAATAAAAGGTGAAGACAAAAGGCAGATTCGACGAATTGAAGACGCAAACGACCAAAAAGCTCAAAAGTACAAAAGACAATCAAAGAGGTTCCAATTATTGATAAGAAACGTCTCGAAATTACAAGAGTACAAGATTCAAAACACAAAGTACAAGATATTAAATTATTCGCAAGGACGTTCGAAAATCCAGAACCGAGACCAGAGTCAACTCTCAACGCTCGACGCAACGGACTAAAAATTACAAGTTAACTATGTATATAAATATAATATAATATAATATATAATTAATTCTTAAAATTAATATATATATTATAATATATTTATAATTCGTCGGCAAACAAAGAGCCAAAGCTGAGTGAGCTGTAATTTCAAACTCCGCGACTTGCGGAGTTTGAAGAAGGAAAATGCCGTGAGTCGCGGAGTTTCCCTGGACTCAATTCCCTATAAAAGCCAACGCAGTTCGACGTAAAAAAATATCCTAAAATCTCTCTTTCTCTATATGTAAACGTAATATATATATATATATATATATATATTTTAATTTTAATTTTAATTTTAATTATAATTCTAATAATAAGGGTATGTTAGCGAATGTTGTAAGGGTGTAAGTCGAAATTCTGTCCGTGTAACGCTACGCTATTTTTAATCATTGTAAGTTATGTTCAACCTTTTTACATTAATGTCTCGTAGCTAAGTTATTACTATGCTTATTTAAAATGAAGTAATCATGATGTTGGACTAATTACTAAAATTGGGTAATTAGGCTTTGTACCATAATTGGGGTTTGGACAAAAGAACGACACTTGTGAAAATTAGACTATGGGCTATTAATGGGCTTTATATTTGTTTAACTAAATGATAGTTTGTTAATGTTAATATAAAGATTTACAATTGGACGTACCCATAAATTACCATATACACTCGATCGGACACGATGGGCGGGGTATTTATATGTACGAATAATCGTTCATTTAACCGGACACGAGAATGAATTAATAGTCTATGGAATTATTAAAACAGGGGTGAAATTATGTACAAGGACACTTGGCATAATTGATAACAAAGTATTAAAACCTTGGGTTACACTCAGTCGACATTCTGGTGTAATTATTAAACAAAGTATTAAAATATTGTTACAGTTTAAATCCCCAATTAGTTGGAATATTTAACTTCGGGTATAAGGATAATTTGACGAGGATACTCGCACTTTATATTTATGACTGATGGACTGTTATGGACAAAAACCAGACGGACATATTAAATAATCCAGAACAAAGGACAATTAACCCATGGGCATAAAACTAAAATCAACACGTCAAACATCATGATTACGGAAGTTTAAATAAGCATAATTCTTTTATTTCATATTTAATTTCCTTTATTTTATATTTAATTGCACTTCTAATTATCGCACTTTTATTTATTGTTATTGTATTTAATTGCACTTTTAATTATTGTACTTTTTAATTATCGCAAGTTTATTTTATCGCACTTTTATTTATCGCAATTTCATTATCGTTATTTACTTTACGCTTTAAATTAAATCTTTTATTTATTTAATATTTTACATTTTGTTTTAACTGCGAATAAAGTTTTAAAATCGACAAACCGGTCATTAAACGGTAAAAACCCCCCTTTATAATAATAATATTACTTATATATATTTGTATTTTTATAAATTTAAACTAATATAGCGTTAAGCTTTGTGAAAAAGATTCCCTGTGGAACGAACCGGACTTATTAAAAACTACACTACTGTACGATTAGGTATACTCTATAAGTGTTGTAGCAAGGTTTAAGTATATCCATTCTATAAATAAATAAATATCTTGTGTAAAATTGTATCGTATTTAATAGTATTTCCTGCTAAAATTTAATAGTATTTTATACCCCTTAGCTTTAACTTCAAGCATTTTTGGCGCCGCTGTCGGGGAACTTAAAAAGCCGAAAGCGCAACGCTAAATATTTAAAAAAAAAAGATTTTTATTTTTAGTTTACTTTTATTAAAATACGCTTTTGTAAAAATACGTTTTAAATATTCAAAAATATAAAAAGAAAACAAATATATAAATATTTTTAAGAGTTTGTGAAATATTTAAGTTTTATAAAGTTTCTTTATTTTTATTTTATAAAAATATAAGTTTTATTTAAATATTTTATTTTTATTTAAAACATAAAATCAAAAACTGAAAAAAAAAATTTATAAATCTAGTTTTAAGAGTTTTATTTATAAAATTATAAAATATTTCTATTTTTATTTTAGGTTTTAAAATATAAGTTTTATTAAATTTATATATATATATTTTATTTAAAACAGAAAAATAAATAAATAAAATATAAATAAAACTGACCTGTTGAATTTTGACCTGCATCTCATCTGAGCCTGAACCCTCCGCGACTCGCAGAGTTATTGAACCGGACAAACCGCGACTCGCGGAGCTGTCTGACACGGGTTACACAGAACCCTAATTTCGCATTAATTACGTAATTATTATTATTATTAATAATTAAAAACCCTAATTAGGTTTTAATTTTTAATTAATTAAGTTTAGTTTATTTATTTAATTTGTATATTTAGTTTAATTAATTTAAATAAATTAAAAAATTAACACTCTTAATAAATAAATAATATAAAAATAATATTTTTATAAAAATTGTACTTTTTACAACTTTTAGTATATTTTTATATTTTGTCCCTTTTTAATTGTTTTAACGTAATATTTGTGTTTTTCGCTAGTTTTTAGTTTTAAACATAGTTTTTGCCATAGTTATTTTTACTTCTAGATTTTTAGGCTTTGCCGTAAAATCCCTTAAGTGCTTTTTCTTTAGACTAAGATATAGGTGCTTTAGAATTTTGCGACACCTTTTTAAGTTTTAATACCTTTTTAAGATAATGCCATTTGGGATATAGTTTTTCCTGTAAGCTTTAATATTTTTAGACGCCTTTTACCTATGTATCAATTATCATTCCAATTAGTAATCTCAATTTGCGATTATAATTTTAAGTTAGTGGTAGTAATAAGGTTGGGTTAATCGAGTGTTTTTAAGTTCTATAAGTCAATTTTTTTTTCTTTCGTATTTTTCAACCCTTTTCTTTTTCTACGCACTCTTTTTCTTTCTTATTTCTCGCTATTCTAGTTTTAGGACATAGATTTTTATTCTACTTCTTATCTAAATTTCTTAAAATTACGAAAATTTATTTTAAGTGGTTAAATTGATAGACATCAAAATTTTATGGTTCGTAGTAATAGTTGGATTTGTACGTGGACCGGGTTATTAGAGCCAAACAGTCTTCAATTATATTGAGACCAAACGAATCATGCCCCTCTGCTGCATCTTTTGGCTATTCGAAACGTGGGCAAAATCAGAAAAGTCTATTAATTGGATAACTTATATAATTTTTTCTTTCCTTTTAAAAACTAATAGGATATTCAGTGAATGCACCGAACAAGACGTTCACCACCTTTTGTACGTTCACCACCTGTAACTAGATTAAGACATCTAGCAAATATTACCGCCGTTGATTTTCCTTTAGAATCGTCATCCAGTCGACCAAGTACTCCAATTCAAATTTCCGATAATCCATTTTTTGAACCCGACCTCACAATTGAGAATCCGGATAATATTCAGGGACAATTTATAGATCCTGAACCATTAAATTTTCCTCCGGAACCACCAATCATTCAAACAAAGATTGTTGAGGAACGAACCATTAAATCAGAATCCTCTAGTGATTCGGATTCAACAAATTCAATCATGGAAAATCTGGAACCTTTAAGTATGGAAGACCGAATGAGAGCTAAACGCACTGGCCAAGGTCACGCAATTACTCATCCAGACATTAATGCGCCAGATTATGAAATCAAAGGACAAATTCTACATATGGTGACTAATCAATGCCAATTTAGTGGTGCGCCGAAGGAAGATCCAAATGAACATCTTCGTACCTTTAATAGGATCTGCACACTATTTAAAATAAGAGAAGTGGAAGATGAACAGATATATCTCATGTTATTTTCCTGGACTTTAAAGAGAGAAGCCAAAGATTGGTTGGAATCGTTACCTGAAGGGGCGATTGATACATGGGACGTTTTAGTTGAAAAATTTCTTAAACAATTCTTTCCGGCATCTAAAGCCGTAAGACTTCAAGGAGAAATTGTTACGTTCACACAGAAGCCAAATGAAACTCTATATGAGGCGTGGACTAGATTTGGAAAGTTATTAAGAGGATGTCCGCAACATGGTTTAGACACCTGTCAAATAGTACATATATTTTACCAAGGATGTGACATCACTACAAGGAAAGACATCGATATAGCAGCTGGTGGTTCTATTATGAAGAAAACCGAAACTGATGCTTACAAAATTATTGATAACACTGCTTCCCACTCACATGAGTGGCACCAAGAAAAAGATATCTTTAGATCATCTAAAGCAGCTAGAGCCGATTCTAGCCATGACTTAGATTCCATTTCTGCAAAGATAGATGCTGTCGAAAGACGAATGGAAAAGATGACTAAAGATATCCACTCAATAATTATTAGTTGTGAGCAGTGTGGAGGACCACATTTGACAAAAGATTGTCTCAGTATTGAATTAACAATGGAACAAAGAGAGAATATTTCATACATAAACCAAAGGTCTGGAAATAATTATCAGAATAATTATCAACCGCCAAGACCGATTTACAATCAAAACCAGAACTATAACCAAAATATTCCATACAACAACCAACAAGGTCCTAGCAATCAACAAGTATCCAATAATACTTACAATCAGCAAAGACCTAATTTTCAAAACAAACCACCACAAACCGATGATAAAAAGCCGAATTTAGAAGATATGATGACGATGCTCAAGCATTTAGAAATCAACAAGCTTCTATTCAAAATTTGGAACAAGAAGTAAGTAACCTAGCAAGGTTAATAGGTGAAATAAAACCGGGAAGTCTACCTAGTGATACAAATGCTAACCCCCGGAATGAAACAGCTAAAGCTATTACCACAAGAAGTGGTACAACACTTAAACCACCTGAAATACCTGTAACTTCTGATGAAGCTATTCCTACTCCACAAGAACCACAACCTGATCAAGATAAGGAAAAAGAACCGGTAGTTGAAAAGGTTAATGAAGATAACACAGCTAAGGATAAACCTTATGTTAAACCATACCAACTACCACTTCCTTACCCGAGTAAAATGAAGAAAGAGAAACTTGAAGCCGAGCAATCCAAATTCTTGGATATGTTTAAACAGATAAATGTAAATCTTCCTTTCATTGATGTGATTTCAGGAATGCCTAGATATGCTAAATTCTTGAAAGATCTAATCACAAATAGAAAGAAAATGGAAGAACTCTCGGCCGTTACTATGAATGCTAATTGTTCAGCAGTGCTGTTGAATAAGATACCAGAAAAATTATCTGATCCAGGAAGTTTCACAATTCCATGTTTTCTGGGTAGTCTTAGTTCAATAGAAGCATTGGCAGACTTAGGTGCTAGTATAAATTTAATGCCGTATTCACTATACGCTAAACTAGACCTTGGAGAATTGAAACCAACAAGAATAAGCATACAACTAGCCGATCGATCAATAAAATATCCTAGAGGGATAATGGAGAACATGCTAGTTAAAGTTGGTACTTTAGTATTTCCAGTAGATTTTGTTGTTCTGGACATGGAAGAAGATTCTCAAGTTCCTCTCATATTAGGAAGACCATTCTTAAACACGGCTAAAGCAATGATAGACGTGTTTGGTAAGAAACTGACCCTAAGTATAGAGGATGAGAGTGTTACCTTTTCAGTTGATAGAGCAATGCAACAATCGCAATCTGCAGATGATACATGTTATTATATTCAAACTATAGATTCACATGCAGAATTGTTAGAAGAATTTCCAGAATTACAAGGAACATGAGAATATTCTTTAGGAGAAGGAACTGAACAAATTGATGAAGCTGAAATGTTAGCTACACTAATAGCAAATGGATATGAACCTACAATAGAAGAAATTCAAATGCTAAAAGAAGAAGACAGATATCGATATAAATCATCGATAGAAGAACCTCCGAAATTAGAGTTAAAGCCACTTCCAAACCATTTGGAATACGCTTATTTACATGATGAATCTGAATTACCTGTAATAATATCGTCTTCTCTTACTGAAAATGAAAAATCACAACTCATTTCTGTGTTGAAAGCTCATAAACCAGCCATTGCATGGAAGATTCATGATATTAAAGGAATAAGTCCTTCGTATTGCACACATAAAATCCTTATGGAAGAAGGTCATAAAATGTATGTGCAACGCCAACGAAGACTAAATCCTAATATGCAAGATGTTGTTAAGAAGGAAATCATTAAACTGCTAGATGCAGGTTTAATTTATCCAATTTCTGATAGTCCATGGGTAAGCCCAGTTCAATGCGTGCCTAAGAAGGGTGGCATGACTGTCATTACAAATGAGAAAAATGAGCTTATTCCTACTAGGACTGTAACAGGATGGCGTGTTTGTATTGATTATAGAAAATTAAATGACGCCACCAGAAAAGATCACTTTCCCTTACCTTTCATTGATCAAATGTTGGAAAGATTAGCCGGAAATAGTTACTATTGCTTTCTTGATGGATTTTCCGGATATTTTCAAATTCCAATAGCACCCGAGGACCAAGAGAAAACCACATTCACGTGCCCTTATGGTACTTTTGCTTACAAACGCATGCCATTTGGACTTTGCAACGCCCCTGCAACCTTTCAAAGGTGCATGATGGCGATTTTTCACGACATGATAGAAGAATGCATGGAAGTTTTCATGGATGCCTTTTCAGTCTTCGGTAATACATTTGAATCATGTCTAGCTAATCTTGAACAAATGCTTATTAGATGCGAACAATCAAATCTAGTTCTTAATTGGGAGAAATGTCATTTCATGGTTAAAGAAGGCATGGTTCTTGGACATAAAATCTCAAAGGAAGGAATTGAAGTGGATAGAGCTAAAGTAGATGTAATTGCTAAACTTCCACATCCCACCAATGTTAGAGGAGTTAGGATTTTTCTAGGGCATGCCGGTTTTTACCGACGTTTCATAAAAGATTTTTCTAAAATTGCCACTCCTATGAATAAACTCCTAGAAAAGGATGCTCCATTCATCTTTTTAGATGAATGCATCAAATCTTTTAATATTCTTAAAGAGAAACTCACTAATGCGCCGATCATGATAACACCAAATTGGAATCTACCGTTTGAACTAATGTGCGATGCAAGTGATTTTGCAATGGGAGCCGTTTTAGGACAAAGGATTGAAAAACAATTTCAACCTATATATTATGCTAGTAAGACGTTACAAGGAGCACAAACGAACTATAAAACTACTGAAAAAGAACTCCTTGCTATTGTCTTTGCTTTTGACAAATTTCGTTCATATCTCGTTCTAGCAAAAACGGTGGTCTATACCGACCATTCTGCTCTTAGATACCTATTTTTGAAACAAGATGCCAAACCAAGATTAATTCGTTGGATCTTACTCTTACAAGAGTTCGATATTGAAAACCGAGATAAAAGAGGAGCAGAAAATCTAGCCGCTGATCATCTTTCTCGTCTTGAAAATCCCGAATTAGAAGTTCTAAATTAATCGGCCATACAAGACACCTTTCCTGATGAATATCTATTGAAGATAGATTATAATGAAATTTCATGATTTGCAGACTATGCAAACTACTTAGTATGTGGATTCCTTAAAAAAGGATTATCGTACCAAAAACGAAAGAAATTCTTCAGTGATATAAAACACTATTTCTGGGAAGATCCACATCTGTTTAAAATTTGTCCAGATGAAATAATACGCCTATGTGTATTCGGAGATGAAGCTAGTAAAATTTTAAACCATTGTCACACAGGACCAACAGAAGGGCATTATGGGCCTCAACTAACAGCAAGAAAAGTTTATGATGCTGGATTCTATTGGCCTACAATTTACAAAGGCGCACACCTTCTTTGCAAATCCTGTGATGCATGTCAAAGAGCCGAAAAAATAAGTCAACGTGTTGAAATGCCACAAAATGTCATTCAAGTATGTGAAGTATTTGACATTTGGGGTATTGACTTTATGGGTCCATTTCCAAAATCTCATAATAATCTCTATATTCTCGTAGCCATTGATTATGTATCTAAATGGGCGGAAGCACAAGCTCTCCCAACTAACGATGCACGAGTTGTAGTCAACTTTTTAAAATGTCTTTTTGCAAGGTTTGGAACACCGAAAGCTTTAATAAGTGATCGGGGTACTCATTTCGGTAATAATCAACTTAAGAAAGTTCTCAAAAGATATGGAGTAACTCATAAAATCTCCACTGCTTATCATCCACAAACAAGTGGACAAGTTAAAAATACCAACCGAGCTTTAAAATGTATTCTAGAAAAAACCGTAGGATCAAATCCGAAGGAATGGTCCATTAAATTGGAGGATGCACTCTGTTCTTTTAGAACAGCCTACAAAACTCCAATTGGAACCACACCTTTTAGACTTGTTTATGGAAAAGCATGTCATCTTCCAGTAGAAATTGAACACAAAGCATTTTGGGCTTTGAAGACATGTAATCTTGATTTACATGAAGCTGGACGTCTACAGTTAAGTCAACTAAACGAATTAGAAGAATTAAGACAAGAAGCATATGAAAATTCGTTGATATATAAGGAAAGAACAAAGAAATGGCATGATAAAAGAATCAGAAGTTCAAAAGAATTCAAAGAAGGAGACAGAGTTCTTCTTTTCAATTCACGATTCAAGCTATTTCCTGGAAAATTGAAATCAAGATGGTCTGGACCATTCTTAGTCAAAAGAGTTTTTCCATACGGAATGATAGAATTAATAAATTCAAATGGGATTGAATTTAAGGTTAATGGTCACAGAGTTAAACATTACATATATAGTCCAATGGAAATCGACAATGAAGTTAATCACAATTTCGATACCACAG
Organism: Rutidosis leptorrhynchoides; assembly: GCF_046630445.1. NCBI lineage: Eukaryota > Viridiplantae > Streptophyta > Magnoliopsida > Asterales > Asteraceae > Rutidosis > Rutidosis leptorrhynchoides. The sequence goes on from NC_092335.1 coordinate 57,849,699, forward strand.
CTAACTAAGTGTGGGGAGAATCAAGTCTTTAAAGGATAATAGGTATTTCTGTTAGAGTTAGAATTTTTGTTTTCGTGTAGTTCTCGAAAATGGAACCCGAATGGTCTTTCCCTAGCAGACCCTAAAGAACTAGTCTTCTCCCCCCATTCTGAATTTTTATTTTTTTTAGGAAATGAAGACTTCCTGTGAACTAAACCATGGTCTAATGCTACACGCTTTGATCACTAAACATAATAATGACACACTTCCGAGTGAAATAGTATCAGTAATCAGAGAAAGATTGGACGGAGTAAGAAAAGAATCCAGATGCGAAGATAATAAGTTACAATTTGGTAAAGGAAAATCAAAATTCGCAGCGAAAAGAAGAGCACGACACCTTGAAAGATGTCACAAATGCGGAAAATGGTCACATGGAGGTAAATGTTCAAATAATCAAACCTATTCAAACACCGAATTTGTTACTTTATGCAGAGACGGACCGTTCATATGTTTAGAAGAAAAAACACTGAATGCTCGAGGTTACGCCTTTCTAGCTATGGAAAACCAATTAAACCGACTATCTTATGAGTGAGATAGATCATATCACTAAGAATGCTATCTCACAGGTAAGTCTGTACAGTTTTTATTTTTTTTATTTTCATTTTTAACCTTTTGATAATAAACGCTAATTTGTTCGGTATAAAGTATTAAATTGGTATTCGATAAAATTAGGTTTGGCGACCGAAATTATTGATATCATACAAAAATTTATTACATCACTGCGAAATTTAACGTTTATTCTTAAGGTATAAATATCTTTAATCAATCAAACCAAAATATTTCAAAAATTCGTCATGAGTTAAATTAGGTCATGGAACTAAAATTACTTTACCGAAAAGAGGGGCGCATATTTTTGATAATATTTGATTGATTAAAGTGGGATAAAAGCCAAAAAGATTTTTAATTTTATTTTTACTTTGTTTTTAAAATTAATATTAAAATAATATTGTAAACTTTTTAAAATTAATATACTTAAAATTGTAAATATTTGAAAAATTAATATTTTTAATATAAGTTTGCATGTATAAAAATAAAAATATAATTTAAGTTTGGTGTGAATTTATAATATTAATTTTTAAATTAAGTTTGGTGTGAATTTTTAATTTTTAAAATATGAATTTTTAATTTTATGCATTTTAAATTTAAGTGGTGTGAATTTAAAAACAAAAATTTACTTTATTTTGCTAAGTTAAAAATATAATTTTTAAAATTCGTCGTAAGTTGAAGACTAGGTCTTTGAACCGAAATTGCTTTACCCGAGGGAGGGACGAAAAATTTTATTATCATTATTTTTAATCTTATTGACTTAAAGTATGCCAAAAACATTTAAAAAACCCAAAAATCTTAGCTTTTAAAACAATCGCTACAAAAAGACAAATTTTAAAATTTTGTCGAGGGACGAACTAGGACATCGATCCGAAACGACCTCGTCCTAAATAACAAGGGAAACAAAATTTTAAAATTAATTACTTAATTGTTTTATAAGTTATAGATAGTTAAAAAAAATAAAAAAAAAATCAAACACCGCGACTCGTGGAGTTTGAAAGAGTCAAACACCGCAAGTCACGGAGTTCCAAAAATACAGAAAAAAAATAAAAGGGCCGAACAGATCAGTCTGCACACTACCACACACATAAAACTGCGAAAAATACCGAAAATCACCTATAAAATCCGAATTTTTCACCGAAAATCATCACATTTTTTACTAAAATCATGTTGAGAAGGATGCTATCAAGGAATTACTCATGAAAAACGGTAAATTTCTACACCTAAACACCATTTAATCCGAAAATTAGTGTTCTTGAGCAATTTTATACCCAATTCGATTTTGATGCTTTTTAGTGTAATTATGCTTAAATTGCTTGTGTATTATGCTTGTATAACCTAGATTGATGCTATTTAACATGATTAGAAGCCTTAAACTTCAAATTTTGAGTAATCTAGGGTTTGTGTTCTTGAGCAATTTAGGGCTTTTTGATATAAACAGGTTATGGCCAATTTTTGTCATGAATTATTGCTAAATTATGTAGTGTAACATATTTAGGTAGGTAAATGATCCAAACTTTGAGCCTAAACATGATTTTGAGAATTAAAGTGGACTTTTTCAAGTCTAAAATTCATGAACTTGATTTTTAAGAGATAATGCCATTTGAAACTTGTTTAATTGCTAGTAATGATTATTTTGACATATTATTTGAGTTGAATGCTTATGAACTTGGCGAACATTTTCGTATATGCTTATTTGAAAAAGTGTAGATTTGATAAAAATATGAAAATGAGCTTAAGTTTGATATAAATTGAACATGTCATTGTAATTATTTTGATTGATGATTTTGCTGACACTAATGCATATTTGGATGCACAAAAATTGTGTTTGATGTGTTTTGCAGACTGAAAGGGGTGAATCTTCATCCAAGCTCGCAATGCTCCTCCTGAGAATGCAGAACAACAGGATGTTGATAGCTATTATAAACAAGATATACCTCATCCAGTTATGACATTTTCATATATGCACTTGGAAGATTTGCACCCGAACTTGAGATTTGACAGACGTTGGATAGATTATCCAAAATACCAAAGGGGCTTGCATACTCTTCATTCAAAAGCTGTTGAAGTACCTAGGGTAATAGAATGGGGACCATTAGAAGCTGTATAATTGGTCGGGCCAATTAGAGAATTACTTACACAGAGGTATGGTAATTCTACTTTTAACGATTGGGTACGTTTATTCAACATGCGTAGACCTGTATATAAAGTATGGTGTGAAGAATTGTTGTGTAGTATAGAAATAAATGATCGGGTAGCTAGTTTAACCGATCGATCTTTTATTAGATTTTTGTTAGGAGGTTCGATGCGCCACATGTCTTTACTAGACATGGCTCAGGCCTTACGTATATATACGCCTGAGGAGCTAGCATCTGCCGATTGTAGAGGGATGATATTGAACGGTAGGAAAATTGATGAAAATTTTGATACACATGGTGTATGGAGTCAAATGACTAGCCATCACCGATTTAAAGGGGGAAATTACTCTTATTTGGATATAGATAGAGCAGAGTTAAGAGTAATTCATAGGTTTTTAGCTAATTCGATTACACAATGAGGTAAGAATAAGGAAAAGGTAAATGAACAGGATTTGTTTTACCACATGTGTATTCGAGACCCACAAAGCGCTGTAAGTATACCTTATTGTGTGGGTTATTATTTATCAGCTATGGTTAGGGGGATGAGACCGCATAGCATAATAGGAGGTGGTATATTTATTACACTAATTGCTGAGTATCTCAATGTGGATATAAGTCGGGGGGATTATTAATCGAAGAACCAGAACCCCGCGATACAATAGGTTTAAATGTATATAATGGTGCGAAGGTTTTGAAGAGGCAAAATAACGCCGCAGTACAATACCATGGTAGACATCCACAGGTTGAGAGAAACCAACAGCAAGGTAATGTGGGAGGGGGAAATGAAATGACAGAAATGCAAAGGTTTATAGCTTCACAAGAGTACGAAAATGCTAGACATCGAGCATTTGAAGATTGGCAAGTTCATCAAAACCAAATCATAGCTTATTGCCAATAAATAGGTAGAAACTATATTCCTACTCCATCGCCCGTATTTCCTCCCTGGTCTATAGAGATCCAACCACCGTATCCTACGTATAACCCAGCCGAAGCATTCTATAACACATACGGTTATGCATGGAACCTCTACTGGTATCAGTATCATTCCTAGTCTACTTAGTTTTATTTATTTTATTATTTGTAATGTTGATACATTTAATACTTATGTTAATATTGTAATAGTTTTTATAATTTTCTAACTTTTATTATTAGATTTTAATAATTTTTGAATGTGGGGTAATATACCAAACTTCAAAAATATGTATATATGTTTGCAGTTTATCTTATGTACACAACAGGGAAAAACAACGCATTTTCAAAGACTGGCATTAAGTTCGGCAAAAACAACTAATTTTGACGACAAGATGCAAAATATATGTGAAATAACAACAAGACGGAAAGAACAAATGATGTGCACCATTTATCATTCAACACAAACAACAATATGTTTGGAAAATTTGGTAAAATTTAATCATTTCTACGCTAATCACCCTCAATAATTTAAATTGTTACTGATTTCTTGCAAATGAGGGCATTGCAAGATCTTAAGTGTGGGAAGGGGTTAAATTCTTTCGGATTTTTATCTTAAACACTTGGTTACCATTAAAAATACTAGTAAAGCAGTAGTTGTATTAGAATCTAGTGCTCTCTGATAATAAAGAACAGCCCTAGTCTTATATACTGACTACCCAATTCTAGTAAAATTTTTCAAAATTTTCAATTAAATGAACTCAAAATCATGTTTATACATATTTATGAACGATAAAACTAGGTGTTAACACCGAAATTATTGTTACCTTGGAAAGGACATAAATTGAGAAACAAACCAAAATGTTAGAATTCGTTTAAAATGGAATAGAGGACAATAAAAAGGAAAATAAAATCCAAGTGTGGGAAAAATTACCAAGTTATCTTAAACATATTTCACATATTTCTGTAACAAATAACTGAAAATACTTTTGCTTTGGACTAAACTAAACTGTTTTACCCGATGAAAGAAAAGAAGAGATGGATCTACACGATGAATCAATTCCATCATTAAAAGGAAGTAAAGTCTTCCGAAAAAGAAACGCTCTTCTTGATTTAGGTCATGAAGTTGTCGTCCAGACCAGCTGTAGGTTGATGAAAAATCAAGAAAAGTCATCTCTAAAATCAGCAGGAAATCCACGGACCTCAGCATAAAACAGGGTCGCCAAGTGGTCAGATTTATCCTAACCATGAGAAGGATTTATCTCGTACAATGGGGGGGCACCGTGCAAATTAGCTGGATAAGACTAATGAATCAGATCCCCAGAAAGGATAATCTCCTTAAAGATCAAAAATCAGCTTTTAAGACTGATATTACTCAATCCTAGAGATTGACCTTAAAGATTGAGAATTCAAACTCATGGAATTCAATGATATCTAAACTCGAGCTTGAACAAGAAAATATTTTGATCAAAAATTACAAACCGATTTGTTTTCTGAAAACTCATTTTCAATGCGTTCATTACCATTGAACGTAAAATCCTAGGAATTCATCTGGAATTCATTAGGTCACCTGAACCAAATCGGGTGTCAACCGTAAGAACGGTGGTTGCATAGCATGGTCAAAGACAGGACCTTGTGCCAGACCAAAAAATCATAAAGGTGAGCTTTACTATTGCTCCTACCAAGGATAGTAATTGCGTCCGACACGTTATAGACCATAATTAAAAGCATGTCAGGGGACATTACCTTAACAGTTGCTTGTTCAAACGCTTTCCTTTACAACTGGACGGTAGTTTGCCGAAAGGTAATATACGGGACAAGTATACTGGAAGTGTTGCTTTCCCAATACAAGGTTAGCAAGTGGGTAACACAAAACCGCAAGTTTTGAGCTAAAATTTTCAAATCTGAAACCCACCAAACCCACAAAAATATTTTGCAAACACCGGTGAAGGGTTATTCCGGAAAACTAATCTAGGGTAAAAGCTAGATTAAAATTTTCAAAAGATCAAATGTTTTCATAAAGATCCAATTTCCTTAAAGGATCTAAATTTTATAGTCATGTGGGACTGTAAACCATATCGTTACTACCATTGTTTATACCGCCGTATAGAAATCACTGATGTACAAAGTGTGAAGAATAAAGAAGTGATTCTAGTATTTCAAGACTATATTGCTTGAGGACAAGCAACACTCAAGTGTGGGAATATTTGATAATGCTAAAAACGAACATATATTTCATAGCATTATTCCTCAAGAAAGACAAGCTTTTAGTTGCAATTGTTCTATCTACAAGTGATATTCGTTTAAATAATAAAAGGTGAAGACAAAAGGCAGATTCGACGAATTGAAGACGCAAACGACCAAAAAGCTCAAAAGTACAAAAGACAATCAAAGAGGCTCCAATTATTGATAAGAAACGTCTCGAAATTACAAGAGTACAAGATTCAAAACACAAAGTACAAGATATTAAATTATTCGCAAGGACGTTCGAAAATCCGGAACCGGGACCAGAGTCAACTCTCAACGCTCGACACAACGGACTAAAAATTACAAGTTAACTATGTATATAAATATAATATAATATATAATTAATTCTTAAAATTAATATATATATTATAATATATTTATAATTCGTCGGCAAACAAAGAGCCAAAGCTGAGTAAGCTGTAATTTCAAACTCCACGACTTGCGGAGTTTGAAGAAGGAAAATGCCACGAGTCGCGGAGTTTCCCTGGACACAATTCCCTATAAAAGCCAACGCAGTTCGACGTAAAAAAAATCCTAAAATCTCTCTTTCTCTATATGTAAACGTAATATATATATATATATATATATATATATATATATATATATTTTAATTTTAATTTTAATTTTAATTATAATTCTAATAATAAGGGTATGTTAGCGAATGTTGTAAGGGTGTAAGTCGAAATTCTGTCCGTGTAATGCTACGCTATTTTTAATCATTGTAAGTTATGTTCAACCTTTTTACATTAATGTCTCGTAGCTAAGTTATTATTATGCTTATTTAAAACGAAGTAATCATGATGTTGGACTAATTACTAAAATTGGGTAATTAGGCTTTGTACCATAATTGGGGTTTGGACAAAAGAACGACACTTGTGGAAATTAGACTATGGGCTATTAATGGGCTTTATATTTATTTAACTAAATGATAGTTTGTTAATATTAATATAAAGATTTACAATTGGACGTACCCATAAATTACCATATACACTCGATCGGACACGATGGGCGGGGTATTTATATGTACGAATAATCGTTCATTTAACCGGACACGGGAATGAATTAATAGTCTATGGAATTATTAAAACAGGGGTGAAATTATGTACAAGGACACTTGGCATAATTGATAACAAAGTATTAAAACTTTGGGTTACACTCAGTCGACATCCTGGTGTAATTATTAAACAAAGTATTAAAATATTGTTACAGTTTAAATCCCCAATTAGTTGGAATATTTAACTTCGGGTATAAGGATAATTTGACGAGGATACTCGCACTTTATATTTATGACTGATGGACTGTTATGGACAAAAACCAGACGGACATATTAAATAATCCAGAACAAAGGACAATTAACCCATGGGCATAAAACTAAAATCAACACGTCAAATATCATGATTATGGAAGTTTAAATAAGCATAATTCTTTTATTTCATATTTAATTTCCTTTATTTTATATTTAATTGCACTTCTAATTATCGCACTTTTATTTATTGTTATTGTATTTAATTGCACTTTTAATTATCATACTTTTTAATTATCGCAAGTTTATTTTATCGCACTTTTATTTATCGCAATTTCATTATCGTTATTTACTTTACGCTTTAAATTAAATATTTTATTTATTTAATATTTTACATTTTGTTTTAACTGCGACTAAAGTTTTAAAATCGACAAACCGGTCATTAAACGGTAAAAACCCCCCCCTTTATAATAATAATATTACTTATATATATATTTGTATTTTTATAAATTTAAACTAATATAGCGTTAAGCTTTGTGAAAAAGATTCCCTGTGGAACGAACCGGACTTATTAAAAACTACACTACTGTACGATTAGGTATACTCTATAAGTGTTGTAGCAAGGTTTAAGTATATCCATTCTATAAATAAATAAATATCTTGTGTAAAATTGTATCGTATTTAATAGTATTTCCTGCTAAAATTTAATAGTATTTTATACCCCTTAGCTTTAACATCAATTGCCATTTGGGATATAGAATTCCTTGTAAGCTTTAATATTTTTAGACGCAACTTTTAATTCTTAGTTATTAGTTCCTTTTTAAGTTTCGACGCGCTACTTTCTTATTTTTATTTTTTGACGCCTATTATTTTTCAATCTTTTATTTTTCGACGTTTTTCGACGCGCTCTTTTTCTTTCTTATTTCTCGACATTCTAGTTTTTAGGACTTAGAATTTTCTCTATTTCTTATCTAAAATTTCTTTAAATTACGAAAAATTATTTTAAGTGGTTAAATTGATAGACATCAAAATTTTCTGGTTCGTAGTAATAGTTGAATTTGTACGTGGACCGGGTTATTGGAGCCAAACAGTACTCAATTATATTGAGACCAAACGAATCCTGCCCCTCTGCTGCATCTTTTGGCTATTCGAAACGTGGGCAAAATCAGAAAAGTCTATTAATTGGATAACTTAAATAATTTTTCTTTCTTTTTAAAAACTAATAGGATATTCAGTGAATGCACCGAGCAAAACGTTCACCACCTTTTGTACGTTCACCACCTGTAACTCGATCAAGACATCTAGCAAATATTGTCGCCGTTGATTTTTCTTTAGAATCTTCATCCAGTCGACCAAGTACTCCAATTCAAATTTCCGATAATCCATTTTTTGAACCCGACCTCACAATTGAGAATCCGGAGAATATTCAAGGGCAATTCATAGATCCTGAACCATTAATTTTTCCTCCAGAACCACCAATCATTCAAACAGAGATTGTTGAGGAACGAACCATTAAATCAGAATCCTCTAGTGATTCAGATTCAACAAATTCAATCATGGAAAATCTGGAACCTTTAAGTATGGAAGACCGAATGAGAGCTAAACGCACTGGACAAGGTCACGCAATTACTCATCCAGACATTAATGCACCAGATTATGAAATCAAAGGACAAATTCTACACATGGTAACTAATCAATGCCAATTTAGTGGTGCGCCGAAAGAAGATCCAAATGAACATCTTCGTACCTTTAATAGGATCTGCACTCTATTTAAAATAAGAGAAGTTGAAGATGAACAGATATATCTCATGTTATTTCCCTGGACTCTAAAGGGAGAAGCCAAAGATTGGTTAGAATCGTTACCTGAAGGGGCGATTGATACATGGGACGTTTTAGTTGAAAATTTTCTTAAACAATTCTTTCCGGCATCTAAAGCCGTAAGACTTCAAGGAGAAATTATTACGTTCACACAGAAGCCAAATGAAACTCTATATGAGGCATGGACAAGATTTGGTAAGTTATTAAGAGGATGTCCGCAACATGGTTTAGACACTTGTCAAATAGTACAAATATTCTACCAAGGATGCGACATCACTACAAGGAAAGACATCGATATAGTAGCTGGTAGTTCCATTATGAAGAAAACAGAAACTGATGCTTATAAAATTATTGATAACACTGCTTCCCACTCACATGAGTGGCACCAAGAAAAAAATATCGTTAGATCATCTAAAGCAGCTAGAGCCGATTCTAGCCATGACTTAGATTCCATTTCCGCAAAGATAGATGCTGTCGAGAGACGAATGAAAAAGATGACTAAGGATATACACTCAATACGAATTAGTTGTGAGCAGTGTGGAGGACCACATTTGACAAAAGATTGTCTCAGTATTGAACTAACAATGGAACAAAGAGAGAATGTTTCATATCTAAACCAAAGGCCTGGAAATAATTATCAGAATAATTATCAACCGCCAAGACCAATTTACAATCAAAACCAGAATTATAACCGAAATATTCCATACAACAACCAACAAGGACCTAGCAATCAACAAGTATCCAATAATACTTACAATCAGCAAAGACCTAATTTTCAAAACAAACCACCACAAACCGATGATAAAAAGCCGAATTTAGAAGATATGATGACGAAGCTAGTTGAATCTCAAACGCAATTTTTCACATATCAGAAACGAACAAATGAACAAAATGCTTAAGCATTTAGAAATCAACAAGCTTCTATTCAAAATCTGGAACAAGAAGTAAGTAACCTAGTAAGGTTAATAGGTGAAAGAAAACCGGGAAGTCTACCTAGTGATACAAATGCTAACCCCCGGAATGAAACAACTAAAGCCATTACCACAAGAAGTGGTATTACACTTAAACCACCTGAAATACCTGTAATTTCTGAGGAAGCTATTCCTATTCTACAAGAACCATAACCTGATCAAGAAAAAGAAATAGAACTGGTAGTTGAAAAGGTTAATGAAGATAACACAATTAAGGCTAAACCTTATGTTAAACCATACCAACCACCACTTCCTTACCCAAGTAAAATGAGAAAAGAGAGACTTGAAGCCAAGCAATCCAAATTCTTGGATATGTTTAAACAGATAAATGTAAATCTTCCTTTCATTGATGTGATTTCAGGAATGCCTAGATATGCTAAATTTCTGAAAGATCTAATCACGAATAGAAAGAAAATGGAAGAACTCTCGGCTGTTACTATGAATGCTAATTGTTCAGCAGTGCTGTTGAATAAGATACCAGAAAAACTATCTGATCCAGGAAGTTTCACAATTCCATGTTTTCTGGGTAGTCTTAGTTCAATAGAAGCATTGGCAGATTTAGGTGCTAGTATAAATTTAATGCCGTATTCACTATACGCTAAACTAGACCTTGGAGAATTGAAACCAACACGAATAAGCATATAACTAGCCGATAGATCAGTAAAATATCCTAGAGGGATAATGGAGAACATGCTAGTTAAAGTTGGTACTTTAGTATTTCCAGTAGATTTTGTTGTTCTGGACATGGAAGAAGATTCTCAAGTTCCTCTCATATTAGGAAGACCATTCTTAAACACGGCTAAAGCAATGATAGACGTGTTCGGTAAGAAACTTACCCTAAGTATAGAGGACGAGAGTGTTACCTTTTCTGTTGATAGAGCAATGCAACAACCGCAATCTGCAGATGATACATGCTATTATATTCAAACTATAGATTCACATGCAGAATTGTTAGAAGAATTTTCAGAATTACAAGGAACAGGAGAATGTTCTTTAGGAGAAGGTACTGAACCAATTGATAAAACTGAAATGTTAGCTACACTTATGGCTAATGGATATGAACCAACAACAGAAGAAATTCAAATGCTAAAAGAAGAAGATAGATATCGATATAAATCATCGATAGAAGAACCACCGACATTAGAGTTAAAGCCACTTCCAAACCATTTAGAATACGCTTATTTACATGGTGAATCTGAATTACCTGTAATAATATCGTCTTCTCTTACTGAAAATGAAAAATCTCAACTCATTTCTGTGTTAAAAGCTCATAAACCAGCTATTGCATGGACGATTCATGATATTAAAGGAATAAGTCTTTCGTATTGCACACATAAAATCCTTATGGAAGAAGGTCATAAAACGTATGTGCAACGCCAACAAAGACTAAATCCTAATATGCAAGATGTTGTTAAGAAAGAAATTATTAAACTGCTAGATGCAGGTTTAATTTATCCAATTTCTGATAGTCCATGGGTAAGTCCAGTTCAATGCGTACCTAAGAAGGGTGGCATGACTATCATCACAAATGAGAAAAATGAGCTTATTCCTACTAGGACTGTAACAGGATGGCGTGTATGTATTGATTATAGAAAATTAAATGACGTCACCAGAAAAGATCACTTTGCCTTACCTTTTATTGATCAATTGTTGGAAAGATTAGCCGGAAATAGTTACTATTGTTTTCTTAATGGTTTTTCCGGATATTTTCAAATTTCAATTGCACCCGAGGACCAAGAAAAAACCACGTTCACATGCCCTTATGGTACTTTTGCTTACAAACGCATGCCATTTAGACTTTGCAACGCCCCTGCAACCTTTCAAAGGTGCATGATGGTGATTTTTCACGACATGATAGAAGAATGCATGGAAGTTTTCATGGATGACTTTTCAGTCTTCGATGATACATTTGAATCATGTCTAGTTAATCTTGAACGAATGCTTATTAGATGTGAACAATCAAATCTAGTTCTTAATTGGGAGAAATGCCATTTCATGGTTAAAGAAGGCATCGTTCTTGGACATAAAATTTCAAAGGAAGGAATTGAAGTGGATAGAGCTAAAGTAGATGTAATTGCTAAACTTCCACATCCCACCAATGTTAGAGGAGTTAGGAGTTTTCTAGGGCATGCCGGTTTTTACCGACGTTTCATAAAAGATTTTTCTAAAATTGCCACTCCTATGAATAAACTCCTAGAAAAGGATGCTCCATTCATATTTTCAGATGAATGTATCAAATCTTTTAATATTCTTAAAGAAAAACTCACTAATGCGCCGATTATGATAACTCCAAATTGGAATCTACCATTTGAACTTATGTGCGATGCAAGTAATTTTGCAATGGGAGCCGTTTTAGGACAAAGGATTGAAAAACAATTTCAACCTATATATTATGCTAGTAAGACGTTACAAGGAGCACAAACAAATTACACAACTACTGAAAAAGAACTCCTTTCTATTGTCTTTGCTTTTGACAAATTTCGTTCATATCTCGTTCTAGCTAAAACGGTGGTCTATACCGACCATTCTGCTCTTAGATACCTATTTTTGAAACAAGATGCTAAACCACGATTAATCCGTTGGATCTTACTCTTACAAGAGTTTGATATTGAAATCCGAGATAAAAAGGGAGCAGAAAATCTCGCCGCTGATCATCTTTCTCGTCTTGAAAATCCCGAATTAGAAGTTCTAAATGAATCGGCCATACAAGACAACTTTCCTGATGTATATCTATTGAAGATAGATTATAATGAAATTCCATGGTTTGCAAACTATGCAAACTATTTAGTATGTGGATTCCTTGAAAAAGGATTGTCGTACCAAAACCGAAAGAAATTCTTTAGTAATATAAAACACTATTTCTGGGAAGATCCACATTTGTTTAAAAGTTGTCCCGATGGAATAATACGTTGATGTGTATTCGGAGATGAAGCTAGTAAAATCTTAAACCATTGTCACACAGGACCAACAGGAGGGCATTATGGGCCTCAACTAACTGCAAGAAAAGTTTACGATGCTGGATTCTATTGGCCTACAATTTTCAAAGACGCACACCTTCTTTGCAAATCCTGTGATGCTTGTTAAAGGGCCGGAAAAATAAGTCAACGTGATGAAATGCCACAAAATGTCATTCAAGTATGTGAAGTATTTGACATTTGGGGTATTGAATTTATAGGTCCATTTCCAAAATCTCATAATAATCTATATATTCTCGTAGCCATTGATTATGTATCTAAATGGGTGGAAGCACAAGCTCTCCCAACTAACGATGCACGAGTTGTAGTCAACTTTTTAAAACGTCTTTTTGCAAGGTTTGAAACACCGAAAGCTTTAATAAGTGATCGGGGTACTCATTTATGTAATAATCAACTTGAGAAAGTTCTCAAAAGATATGGAGTAACTCATAAAATCTCCACTGCTTATCATCCACAGACAAGTGGACAAGTTGAAAATACCAACCGAGCTTTAAAACGTATTCTAGAGAAAACCGTATGATCAAATCCGAAGGAATGGTCCATTAAATTGGAGGATGCACTCTGGACTTTTAGAACACCCTACAAAACTCCAATTGGAACCACACCTTTTAAACTCGTTTACGGAAAAGCATGTCATCTTCCAGTAGAAATTGAACACAAAGCATTTTGGGCTTTGAAGACATGTAATCTTGATTTACATGAAGCTGGACGTCTACGATTAAGTCAACTAAACGAATTAGAAGAATTAAGACAAGAAGCATACGAAAATTCGTTAATCTATAAAGAAAGAACGAAGAAATGGCATGATAAAAGAATCAGAAGTTCAAAAGAATTTAAAGAAGGAGACAGAGTTCTTCTTTTCAATTCACGATTCAAGCTATTTCCTGGAAAATTGAAATCAAGATGGTCTGGACCATTCATAGTCAAAAGAGTTTTCCCATACGGAACAGCAGAATTAATAAATTCAAATGGGATTGAATTTAAAGTTAATGGTCACAGAGTTAAACATTACATAGATAGTCCGATGGAAGTTGACAACGAAGTTATCACAATTTCAACACCACAACTAACTAAGTGTGGGGAGAATCAAGTCTTTTAAGGATAATATGTATTTCTGTTAGAGTTAGATTTTCTGTTTTCGTGTAGTTCTCGAAAATAGAACCCGAATGGTCTTTCCCTAGCAGACCCTAAAGAACTAGTCTTCTCCCCCCATTCTAAATTTTTATTTTTTTAGGTTTTACGAAATGAAAACTTCCTGTGAATTAAACCATGGTCTAATGCTACACGCTTTGATTACTAAACGTAATAATGACACCCTTCCAAGTGAAATAGTGTCATTAATCAGAGGCAAATTGGACAAAGTAAGAAAAGAATCCAGATACGAAAATAATAAGTTACAATTTGGTAAAGGAAAATCAAAATCCGCAGCGAAAAGAAGAGCACGACACCTTGAAAGATGTCACAAATGCGGAAAATGGTCACACGAAGGTAAATGTTCAAATAATCAAACCTATTCAAACACCGAATTTGTTACTTTATGCAGAGACGGACCGTTCATATGTTTAGAAGAAAAATCGATAAATGCTCGAGGTTACGCCTATGTAGCTATGGAAAACCAATTAGTTCGACTATCTTATGAGTGGGCTAGAGCATATCACTAAGAAATCTCTTTCACAGGTAAGTTTGTACAGTTTTCATTTTTATTTTTATTTTTAACCTTTTGATAATAAACACTAAATTGTTCGCTATAAAGTATTAAATTGGTATTCGATAAAATTAGGTCTTGCGACCGAAATTATTGATATCATACAAAAATTTATTACATCACTGCGAAATTTAACATTTATTCTTAAGGTATAAATATCGTTAATCAATCAACCAAAAATATTTCAAAAATTCGTCATGAGTTAAATTAGGTCATGGAACCGAAATTACTTTACCGAAAAGAGGAGCGCATATTTTTGATAATATTTGATTGATTAAAGTGGAATAAAAGCCAAAAAGATTTTTAATTTTATTTTTACCATATTTTTAAAATTAATATATAAATATTAAATTAATATTGTGAATTTTTTTTTTAAAATCAATATATTTAAGTTTGTAAATATTTGAAAATTTTAATATTTTTAATATAAGTTTGTATTTATAAAAACAAAAATATAATATAAGTTTGGTGTGAATTTTTAATTATTAATATGAATTTTCAATTTTATGCATTTTAAATTTAAGTTTGGTGTGAATTTAAAAAACAAAAATTTACTTTATTTCGCTAAGTTAAAAATATGATTTTTAAAATTCGTCGTGAGTTGAAGACTAGGTCGTTGAACCGAAATTGCTTTACCCGAGGGAGGGACGAGAACTTTTATTATTATTATTTTTAACCTTATTGAATTAAAGTATGCAAAAAACATTAAAAAAAAAACCAAAAAATCTTTGCTTTTAAATCAACGCTTTGAAATGACGAAATTTTAAAATTTTGTCGAGGGACGGACTAGGACATCGTTCCGAAACAACCTCGTCCTAAATAAAAGGAAAAACAAAATTTTAAATTTAATTTATGTTTTAAATAGTATAAGGTTTTTTTTATATAAAAAAAAACAGCAGACCACCGCGACTCGCGGTGATTTAAACAGGCCCACGACCGCACTCGCGGAGGTCACAAAACCCAAATGGGTTATCTGGTCGAACAGACCAGTTCCAAACACACACACACACACACACATATTTTCACCCGAAAAACCCACGAAAAATCATCACAAATTCGCCATTTTTCATCATTTTTCATCAAATCTTTCATAAAATCGCAATGAGGAGACTCTTATCAAGGAATTACACAAGGAAATCGGTAAATTTCTACACCTAAATACCATTTAATCCGAATTTGAGTGTTCTTGAACAATTTCATACATAATTCGATTTTGAAGCTTTCTAGTGTAATAATGCTTAAATTGTTTGTATATTATGCTTGTATAACCTAGATTGATGCTATTTAACATGATTAGAAGCTTTGAACTTCAATTTTTGAGTAATCTAGGGTTTGTGTTCTTGAGCAAAAATAGGGCTTTTTGATATAAACAGGTTATGGCCGAATTTTGTTGTTAGTTTATGCTAAATTGAGTAGTGTAACATGTTTAGGTTGCTAAATGATCAAAACTTTGATCCTAAACATGATTTATGAAGATTAAAGTGGACTTTTTGAATCAAAATTGCATAAACTTGATTTAATTGATATGAATGCCATGAGGAACTTATTTAATTGTTATAATGATTGTTTTTGACATTGTTTAAAAGATAAATACGAAGGAACTTTGTATACATTTTTGTAAAAGTATATTTGTAAAAGTGTAGAATTGTTAATATTTTGAAAATGTGTATAGAGTTTAATATGGATTAAACATGTCATTGAAATTGTTTAGATTTATGATTTTGCTAAAACTAATGCATATTGGGATGCACAAAAATTGTGTTTGATATATTTTGCAGACTGAAAGGGGTAAATCTTCATCCCATGCTCGAAATGCTCCTCCGGAAGATGCAGATCAACAGGAAATTAATAACCAATACCGACAAGATATGCCTCACCCAATTGTTTCATATTCAAACATTCATGAGGCAGATTTACATCCGAATTTGAGATTTAATAGATATTGGATAGACTATCCAAAATATCAAAAGAACCTGCACAACCTTGTGTCTAATAATGTTGAGGTACCCAGAGTTATAGATTGGGAACCATTAGAGGTAGTGGAATTGGCCGACCCAATCAGGGAATTACTTACTCAAAGGTATGGTAATTCTACTTTTAGTGAGTGGGTAAGTTTATTCAACATGCGTAGACCTGTATATAGAGAATGGTGTATAGAGTTATTGTGTACTATTGAAATAAATGATCGGGTAGATACTTTTACCGATCGTAGTTTTATTAGATTTTTATTAGGAGGGAAGATGCGCCATATGTCCTTACTAGACATGGCTCGGGCTTTAGGTATATATACGCCCGAGGAGCTAGCATCTTATGATTGCCAGAGGTTAATAGTTTATGGTAGGAGGGTGGATGAGAATTTTGATACAAATGACGTATGGAGTAGGATGACTAGCCATCGCCGATTCCAGAGGGGATTATACACTTATCTTGATATTTATAGAGCTGAATTAAGAGTAATCCATAGGTTTTTAGCCAATTCGATTACACAACGAGGTAAGAATAAGGAAAAGGTAAATGAACAGGATTTGTTTTACCACATGTGTATTCGAGACCCACATAGCGCTGTAAGTATACCTTTTTATGTGGGTAATTATTTATTGACTATGGTTAGGGGTATGAGGCGTGGTAGCATAATAGGAGGTGGTATATTTATTACTTTAATTGCTGAATATCTTGGTGTGGATAGAAGTCGGGGGGAATATTAATGGCAGAACCAGAACCCCGCGATAGAATAGATTTGCGTGTTTATCATGGTGCTAAGGTCTTAAAGAAACGAAACAACGCAGCAGCACGTTATGATGGCAGGCATCCACAGGTTGAGAGAGATCAACAGCAAGGTCAACCGGGAAGGGGTAATCCAATGACGGAAATGCAAATTTTTATGGCTCGACACGAGTATGAAATGGCTAGACAAAAAGCATTTCAAGATTGGCAGTATCAT
Organism: Rutidosis leptorrhynchoides; assembly: GCF_046630445.1. NCBI lineage: Eukaryota > Viridiplantae > Streptophyta > Magnoliopsida > Asterales > Asteraceae > Rutidosis > Rutidosis leptorrhynchoides. Next base: position 57,867,231 of record NC_092335.1, read on the forward strand.
CAAAGCCAAATCATAAGTCATTGTACACACGTAAGTAGAGACTACATTCCTACCGTTATGCCCGAATTTGCTCCTTGGACTTTAGAGAGCCGACCACCATATCCTACATATGACCCGGCCTAAGCATTTTACAGCATCTATGGATACGCTTGGGACCCATATTGGAACCATCCTCCTCATCCGTAATTTTCTATTTTTGTTTATTTTATTGTAATGTTACTAATTCTTAATTTTCTTATTTCTTATTTCTTATTTTATTATTATAATAGCTTTTATAATTTTCTAACTTTATTAGATTTTAATAATTTTTGAATGTGGTGTGAAAACCCAACTTCAAAAATATGTATATATGTGTTTGTAGTTTATCTCATGTACAAAACAGGGTAAAACAGCGCATTTTCAAAGACTGGCATTAAGTTCAGCAAAAGCTAGTACTTTTGACGAAAGAAAAAAAATGAAAAACAAATGTGATGTACCAACAGACAGAATGAACAAATGATGTGCACCATTTATCATTCAGCAAACAAACGCCATTATGTTTGGAAACTTTGGTAAAATTTAATTATTTTTCTACGCTAATCACCCTCAATAATTTAAATTGTTACTGATTTCTTGCAAATGAGGGCATTGCAAGATCTTAAGTATGGGAAGGGATTAAATTCTTTCGGATTTTTAAAATTTTTAACTTAAACACTTGGTTACCATTAAAAATACTAGTAACGTAGTAGTTGTATTAGAATCTAGTACTCTCTGATAACAAAGAACAGCCCTAGTCTTATATACTGACTACCCACTTCTAGTAAAATTTTTCAAAATTTTCAATTAAATGAACTCAGAATCATGTTTATACATATTTATGAACGATAAAACTAGGTGTTAACACCGAAATTATTGTTACCTCGGAAAGGACATAAATTGAAAAACAAATCAAAATGTTAGAATTCATTTAAAATGGAATAGAGGAAAATAAAAAGGCAAATAAAAGAAAATAAAAGCCAAGTGTGGGAAAATTTACCAAGTTATTTAAAACATAAGTCACATATTTTTGTAACAAATAATTGAAGATACTTTTGCTTTGGACTAAACTAAACAGTTTTGCCCGATTTACTGTAAGAAAGATGGATCTACACGATGAATCAATTCCATCATTAAAAGGAAGTAAAGTCTTCCGAAAAAGAAACGCGCTTCTTGATTTAGGTCATGAAGTTGTCGTCCAGACCAGCTGTAGGTTGACGAAAAATCTAGAAAAGTCATCTCTAAAATCAGCAGGAAATCCACGGACCTCAGCATCAAACAGGGTCGTCAAGTGGTCAGAATTATCCTAACCATGAGAGGATCTGTCTTGTAAAATGGGGAGGACGCCGTGCAAATTAGCTAGATAAGACTAATGAATCAGATCCCCGGAAAGGATAATCTCCTTAAAGATCAAAAATCAGCTTTAAGACTGATATTACTCAATCCTAGAGATTGACCTTAAAGATTGAGAATTCAAACTCATGGAATTCAATGATATCTAAACTCGAGCTGAACGAGAAAATATTTTGATCAAAATTACAAACCAATTTTTTTCTGAAAACCCATTTTCAATGCGTTCATTATCATTGAACGTAAAATCCTGAGAATTCACCTGGAATTCATTAGGTCACCTGAACCAAATCGAGTGTCAACCGTAAGAACGGTGGTTGCATAGCATGGTCAAAGACAGGACCTTGTGCCAGACTGAAAAATTATAAGGGTGAGCTTTACTATTGCTCCTACAAAGGATAGTAATTGCATCCGATATGTTATAGACCATAATTAAAAGCATGTCAGGGGACATTGCCTTAAAAGTTGCTTGTTCAACGCTTTCCTTTACAACCGGACGGTAGTTTATCGAAAGGTAATATACGGAACAAGTATACTGGACGTGTTGCTTTCCCAATACAAGGTTAGCAAGTGGGTGACACAAAACCGCAAGTTTTGAGCTAAAATTTTCAAATTTGAAACCCACCAAACCCACAAAAAGAATTTGCAAACACCGGTGAAGGGTTATTCCGAAAAACTTATCTAGGGTAAAAGCTAGATTGAATTTTCAAAAAGATCAAATGTTTTCATAAAGATCCAATTTCCTTAAAGGATCTAAATTTTTATAGTCAAATGGGACTGTAAACCACAACGTTACTATCATTGTTCATACCGCCGTAATGAAATCACTGATGTACAAAGTGTGAAGAATAAAGAAGTGATTCTAGTATGTTTTTATTCAAGACTATATTGCTTGAGGCCAAGCAACGCTCAAGTGTGGGAATATTTGATAATGCTAAAAACGAACATATATTTCATCGCATTATCCCTCAACAAAGACAAGCTTTTAGTTGCAGTTGTCCTATTTACAAGGAATATTTGTTTAAATATTAAAAGGTGAAGACAAAAGGCAGATTTGACAAATTGAAGACGCAAATGACCAAAAAGCTAAAAAGTACAAAGTACAAGCAAAGAGGTTCAAATTATTGATGAGGAACGCCTAAAAATGACAAGAGTACAAGCCGCAAAACGCAAAGTACAAGATATTAAATCATACGAAAGGACGTTCGAAAATCCGGAACCGAGACATGAACCAGCTTTCAACGTACGACGCAACGGATCGGAAATTATAAATTAATTATATATATAAATATAATATAATATATAATTAATTATATAAATTATATATTTATATTATATTTATAATTAAATCCGTCGGCAGACTAAGATCCAAACTTGTGTGAGCTGGATTCCACAGCTCTGCACTCGCGGAGCTTTGAAGACAAAAACCTCCGCACTCGCGGAGGTCAAACAGTATTACGTGGGCCTATAAAAGGCCGAGCATTCGGTCGATTTTTTTACATCTTTATCCATCCATCCAACTCTCTCAACATATATATATATATATATATATATATATATATATATATATATATATATATATATATATATATATATATATATATATATATATATATATATATATATATATATATATATATATATATATATATATATATATATATATTATAATTTTAATTTTAATTTTAATTTTCAATAATAAGGGTATGTTAGCGAATGTTGTAAGGGTGTGAGTCGAAATTCTGTCCGTGTAACCCTACGCTATTTTTAATCATTGTAAGTTATGTTCAACCTTTTTAATTTAATGTCTCGTAGCTAAGTTATTATTATGCTTATTTAAATCGAAGTAATCATGATGTTGGGCTAAAAATATTAAAATTGGGTAATTGGGCTTTGTACCATAATTGGGGTTTGGACAAAAGAACGACACTTGTGAAAATTAGACTATGAGCTATTAATGGGCTTTATATTTGTTTAACTAAATGATAGTTTGTTAATTTTAATATAAAGATTTACAATTGGACGTACCTATAAATAACCATATACACTCGATCGAACATGATGGGCGGGATATTTATATGTACGAATAATCGTTCATTTAACCGGACACGGGAATGGATTAATAGTTAATAGATTTATTAAAACAAGGGTGAAATTATGTACAAGGACACTTGGCGTAATTGTTAACAAAGTATTAAAACCTTGGGTTACACGCAGTCGATATCCTGGTGTAGTTATTAAACAAAGTATTAAAACCTTGTTACAGTTTAAGTCCCCAATTAGTTAGAATATTTGACTTCGGGTATAAGGATAATTTGACGAGGACACTCGCACTTTATATTTATGACTGATGGACTGTTATGGACAAAAATCAGACGGACATATTGAATAATCCAGGACAAAGAACAATTAACCCATGGGAATAAACTAAAATCAACGCGTCAAACATCATGATTACGGAAGTTTAAATAAGCATAATTCCTTTATTTTCATATTTAATTGCACTTCTAATTATTGCACTTTTATTTATTGTTATTGTATTTAATTGCACTTTTATTTATTGTCATTGTATTTAATTGCACTTTTAATTATCGTACTTTTTAATTATCGTAATTTTATTTTATCGCACTTTTATTTATTCGCAATTTCATTATCGTTATTTACTTTACGCTTTAAATTAAGTCTTTTATTTATTTAATATTTTACATTAGGTTTTAACTGCGACTAAAGTTTTAAAAATCGACAAACCGGTCATTAAACGGTAAAAACCCCCCTTTATAATAATAATATTACTTATATATATTTGTATTTTTATAAATTAAAACTAATATAGCGTTAAGCTTTGTTTAAAAGATTCCCTGTGGAACGAACCGGACTTACTAAAAACTACACTACTGTACGATTAGGTACACTGCCTATAAGTGTTGTAGCAATGTTTAAGTATATCCATTCTATAAATAAATAAATATCTTGTGTAAAATTGTATCGTATTTAATAGTTTTTTCGTTGTAAAAATAAAGCTATTTCATATACACCTCGCATAACATCAGACACATGCTTGTATTTAACTGATTTACACTTTAGACACAAGTACTTAAACTTTTGGATATGCAACTTCACGAGTCTTACTAACTTGTATTGATTGTATCTTTACATGCAAATCCCCGCCATAATATCGTTAATTGCTGGAATTAAAATGTTGCAAGCTTAATTATTGTGAGTAGGCCTATTGAGAGCGACGTCTCTACCCATTGACCGATCGTCAAAGGGGTACATAATAATGATTACCGATACATGTACAGTGTTAGGGGTTAATGTTTAGCTCGACATTATAACTCATGGCATATTGATTACTTTGATGTTCTAAACTAAATCTTGTGGTCTAAACTTTATTGATTATTAAATCTATGATGTTCACTCAACCATTATGTTGACATTTTTAAGTATGTTTGTCTCAGGTGATGACTAGCTGCTTGATGATTGCTTAGCTATCTGTTGCATTGGAGTCCACACATTCATAATTTTTCATTTGTTAAACAATTGTTAATTACATTTGGATTTATTATGTAAAACATTATTTCGTTTCCGCTGCAATATAATTATTGTTTTTATAAAACGTCTAATTTAGAGTCGTTCTCGCATATATACTTGTGTTGTGATATTGAAATATCATATTTACCCCCAGCCCTATTTGGGGGTGTGACAACTGGCTATGCCAAATTGTTCAAAAAGGGAGTGTGGTAAAATGTGCGATTCACCTGGTACCAGGTCTTGCGCTCGGAGGGGCTTGATTACCCGAGGTTTTACCTTTTATGGGGAGCCAATGTGTTCGTTCATTGAAGGGTTTCCTTGCTTACCCAAAAGAAACTAATATCGACATCTATATCGATATTCACTATCTTTAATTTATATATGCTACCTACCGGATTATTCTGACTCCACCCTACTTTTTTCAAAGATGACTCTCCACCAGGGATGACAATGGATCGGATATGGATCGGGTGATGCCGTATACATATCCATATTCATTTAGTTTTTTTTTCATCCATATCAATATCCATATCCGTTCAATTGTTGTTCATCCATCCATATTCATATCTGATGGATGAAAGCGGGTTAATGGATATCCATTGGATATTTAAAAAACGTTATAATATTTTCTAATATGCGATAAAAACAAAAATGCCGTATAGCAAAAATATATAAAACATGACATAATTAAAATATATCTATCAGAAATGTGTAATTTTTGTCGAAGATAGAACACATTTGTTGAATTTATCATTAAAGATAGATTATAAAAAGTAAAATATTTAATTTGTTCTTTTATTTTGTTAGATATGTGTGTTTTATTTTAAAATATCATAGTGCTTCATTAAAAGGTTGAAAGCAAAATATAAATATGACGATAAATGCATTTGTAATAGTAAATATGTAAGCATATATTTATATTTATGTATTTGTATATGTATTTCGGGTGTTAATGGATATATCCATGGATGAAACTTTTTTATCCATGTCCATATCCATATTCATTTAAATTCATCCATATCCATATTATATCCATTTAAGTTCATTCATATCCATCACGAAACGGGTGGATCAGATGAATATCCGTTGAATCAGGTGATCATTGTCATCCCTACTCTCCACCCTACTTTTGTTCAAAGATGACTCTCCACTCTACTTACAAGTGATTGTAAGGTATCAAGTCTAATTTGTTATAAAGATGCATCAAAAATCAAATTTTGTGGTATAGATTTTGTCATAGTTTAAAAAATTACTTCATTCGTGTCAAAATAACTGCAACCATCCGAATTCTCGAAATCTATATTATTAAAGTTCGATTTTTAATATTTTTATTTGTGTTATGTAATATTTGATGAAAATTATATGAATAGATTCGATTTTAATATGTGTTTTCACTAAAATAATTTTCATCAAATATAGTATAACACAAACAATAATAATTAAAGTTAAAGTTTCACACGAAAGACTCGAAAAGTTAAAGCATAACTTGGGATGAAGAGAGAAATATAAAACTGTAATGTACGTGTTTAATTGCCAACATGTGAAGTATCACAGGATGGCAATGGATGCTTTATTCATCGGATATTTATCCGATTCGATCCATTTAAATGGATATGGATAGTCTAAATGGATGATAAATTATTATGGATATGGATGATGTGAAAAATTAATGGATCGGATATTGATGATAATTTCCCGTCCACGGATGTATCAATTTATCACCCAAATACATCTAAATATATACGGAGTACATATTTACTGAAATATATGCATATACATTTACACATCCTTATACATGTAGATAATAAACAATTAAAATGTTGTCGAATATATATATTATGAAGATATAATTATGTGAAAAGTATTAAATTCATGTATCTTAAATACATTACATATCTTTATTAAAAATACTTTGATAATTTCATTTCGTAATAAGAATATCTTTCAAAAAATTTAACATCCAACGAATATTCATTAACCCGCTTAATCCAACGGATATGAATATAAATGGATGAATTATATTTAAATGGAATGGATACGTATATGAATTTGAAACATTAAATGGATATGAATTTGAAATCATCCGATACATATTCGATCCATTCCTATCGTTTACTGTGGTATATGGACAATTTGGCTTAAGTGGACAAAGTCTAGGGGTATAGAGTGACATTGTTGGCCATAAATATTTTTCATCTCCTTACCTTATAAATCCCTAGTCTCATACATAATTCAAACATGTTATAATTCATTTGAGAATTTAATCTCTCTATTCAAATCAACGAAACAAGAGATAACTACCTTAATAATCATCTATACAGTGTGCGTGCTTATTATCTAATTAGAATTATTGTTACATAACCGTATTCTCGTTTCGAAGATTAAGATTATACTATGGTTAGCTCAAGTCAAGGAAGGTCTTTGGAGCAAACACCTACTTGGGCCTTGGCCACCGTGTGTTCTGCGTTAATCGTGATCTCCATCGTTATCGAACAAATCACACGTAAAATTGAACAAGTAAGCATACAATTCAAATTCTGTATAGTTTTGTTTTAGTATTTTTTTCTCAAATGACATTATGTAACATTATAAGTACTTATGGTTGAATGTTATTGTTAATTAGTGGTTCAAGAAGACTCACAAAAGCGGTCTCTATGAATCACTAGAAAAGATCAAAGCAGGTACTACAAATACTAATTATTATACTCCCTATCATGTAATGTAACAAAGTTTGATTTTATCAAGTTAATTTTAACTTTTTTTAACAGAAACTTAATTTAGTTAACTCCAACTTATTGATTAAGATATAAATTTCTTTTGGTGTTTGTTGTAGAACTTATCTTGATGGGATTTATGTCGTTGCTACTGTCGGTTGGAACAACTCCAATAACAAAAATATGTATATCAGAAAGTGCAGCATCAACGTGGCATCCATGCACCAATCGGAATGAGGAAACATGGAATTACAATGAAACAGAGAGTTGCCGGAGACTTCTCAATTGGCCGGAAACTAGTCGCCGGATTTTGGCAGGAAACAGTGGTGACAACAAATGTGCTGAACAGGTGAAATTAATTATTTCAATAGTTTTTCTTATAAAGGACGTTTGATGTTGATTTGTACACCACCACCAAAAACAGACATTGTAATGTATAACGCTTTAATAGTACAGTACATTGCTAATTTTTTAGGTGTACAAATCACCTCCCTTTAATTTCTTAATAAGTCAATACTATTTTCATTTGTTGTATTTTTTTATTCTTCAATAAATTGTAGGGAAAGGTGTCGTTTATATCGTATGATGGGGTTCATCAGCTTCATATATTCATCTTCGTGTTGGCCGTATCTCACGTTCTTTACTGTATCCTCACCGTCTCTCTAGCTGGACTCAAGGTAACAAACTAATGTACATAAACATTGTGTTTGTCATCATCATTTTTTAATACTGAAAATTGAAAAGAAGACTTAAAAACAGAACTAATATTAATGTGCCTTATACTATCCTTTTTGGAAACTGAAAACATTGTGATGCAATTTGATTATTTTTGTTGTTATACAGATGAGAAGTTGGAATAAATGGGAAATGGAGACAAAAACAGTAGAGTATCAATTCTCTCATGGTATGCATGTACAACAACTGCTATATATAAATATTATTGTTGTTGGTCTCAAACATACAATAAAAATTTATAAAGAGATAAATATATTAATCTATTGCAATAAAGGTTGTATATAAGCACTTGAATCCTTTGAATTCAGCTTACATAACAAACAAACATTGTTCATACCATCATTCTAAATATCAATTCTGACTATAGGTAAAATCAATTATTTATTTAAAAATCATTTTTGCTTTCATGATAATGATAGTAAATGATAATGATAAATAAAGTATAAAAAAAACATACCTCTTTAAATCTATACTGTAGTAATTATAGATTAGACACATATATACTGTACTACCCTAGCTAATTAGTTCCCCAGGTAACACGTAATTTTGAGATCTTTTAGTCAAAGTCAGTAGCACGTACGGGTCAAGTTAATGAAGAAATTAACTTAAAATGTCTAGGTCAACGTACTTTTAAAGGTTACCATGCATGATACGATATACTACTAATTAAATAACATTATTATTTTCTTATATTATATATATTATTTATTTCTATTAAAATTCTATAATGATAACGTTATTATTAGACTAATTCTTTTGTTAAAAAAACTAAAAAATAAAAGAAAAAATCTAAGCATGGTGGGTGATGTCATTAATCTAAATAATTTTAAATTAAAATTAAATTTTCTTAATTAATTATTATTATTAAATCTTATTAATAATTATTTATATATTAAAATTAAATAATTTTGAATTATTTTAATTAATTATTTTAAATTGAGTACGAGAAAATATAAAAGCTAGGCAGAAAGAAACCAATTCTAAATTTATATTTTAATTTGCACTTTTAGAATAGAATAACGACCAATATTATCTCTTATGATTGGATGTGGATTGTTTAATATGCATTTTAGGTGTTTGATGAAATGTTCAGCTGACGAGTTTCTTAGTCGAACTCTGTGATTTCACGGGTCATTAAACTAAATAACTTTATCATTTACGTTCACTTAATACCTATAATATATCATTAAACTGTTTCGTTTAAACAAACCCGTAGTTACACGGGTCATTTCACAAGTTTATATTTATATATATTTGTATATTATATGTAGATTCAAAAAGATTCAGATTTGCAAGAGACACTTCTTTCGGAAGAAGACACGTCAGCTTTTGGAGTCAATCTCCCCTTTTACTTTGGATCGTAACTATCTCATCTATTCTCTTGTTTTTTGATTTTGGTTTTTTATTTCCTTTTATAAGTTTCATTATCAATATCAATATTTTTTCTATATTCTATTTCGGTATAAAGGTGAGATTGGATGAAGTTAGTTGGTAGCTAGAGCTAAAATTTATAGATGTAATAACTAAATTAAATGTCAAATCTATATTATCATATTAATATTAATTTTTAAAACAATAATGTCATAAATAAAGATTATCCAAGCTTAAAAAAATTCAAAAATAAAGAAAAAATTTCTAAAATCTCTCATGATGATGTTATTAAAAGAATTAATTGTTTTTAATAAAAAGATTAACATGTTAATTGTATAATATATGAAGCATTACGTACAATATTTGATACATTATATACAACTTTATGATAAAACACTCATGACCATATGTACAATATCTGAAATATTATGTACAACCTTATGATAAAACATCTTCATGATCATATGTACAAACTTTAAAACAAAATGTACGGAGTACAATCTTTTACAAAACACCACATGAACACATATACAAATTTTGAAGCATATTGTAGAACCTTCATATAATAATTGTATGTTAGTTTAAAAAAAATTAAAGAGACATTTGTTACTACTAACAGTTATTATTAAAAATATAAATACTCAATTTTTGAGCAAATTTTATTATTACATTATTATTATTTAAATATGGGTTCTCTTTTCGGGATTAATCACGTTACATATGTACGTGAAATACACGTCTCAATAAAATGTTGTAATGTAGCTTTTATGACAAGAAAAATAATAATTGTGATGAAAAAAATGGAAGAAAATGGTGGGAGAATAAATGTAGTTCATTTATTCTGACCAAGTTAACTATATCAATATGTTTGTAAAAATAACAACAAGTTTCTTAGTCATAATTTGTGGTTCAACGCGTCATTAAACTAAACGACTTAAGCATTTACTTTCACTTAATACCTAAAACATATCATTAAACTGTTTCATTTAAATAAACCGTGATTCTACGGGTCATTTCACTAGTGATATATAAAAGCGAAAAAAAATTTAATATTAATTAATTTAATATATATAATTATATAAGGGGTAATAATGTAATTACATATTTTAAAGGTTACTACGTTTAACTAGTGTGCACTATAGGAGCATGCGTTGTTTTTATATACAGGGTGTAATGAATCATGCCATTTGTTCTACATTTCCTTGTTTATGGTGAAAAAAAGGAAACTCAAATATGAAGAAATATATATACTAACATTTTGATTTTACAATTTTAGGTTTCTTTTTATAGACAATTTGGTAGATCGGTGCCTAAAGTTGACTACTTGGCGTTGAGACGTGGATTCATCATGGTAAGCTTGCATCTAAAATTTGTATTCAATCAATTATATATGTCGTCGCATTGATGTAATTAATTAATTACTTGATCGTTAATTTTCATCATTAGTACAATAGTACCCTAACTTCTAATTAACTTTTGATTCATGCATTGTTTTTTAATAGGCACATTTGGCACCCCGTAGCCATTCAGGATTCAATTTTCAAAATTACATCAATAGATCACTTGAAGAAGATTTTAAGGTGGTTCTGGAAATCAGGTACCAATTAAATACTCATGTTTATACTCGATATAATAACAAAAAATAATAACTCCATAGTTCTCTGTATCTAAGTTCTAAATATAGACTACGTATATGTTAAATTGAATTTGCAACTTGAAATGAGTTACATTTTACAAATGAAGGATGTAAGTTATTTGTTACTCCGTATTCAATTTTTTTAAATATGATATAGTTAATTAGGTAAATTACAAGTACAGAGTAATTATTTACAAATTAAAGAGGCTTTATAAAACTAAATATAATTTATGCTTTTATGGCAGTCCACCGATTTGGTTATTTGCCATCGCGTTTTTGCTCTTCAACACTCATGGTTAGTTTATATATGTGCATATATTTATTCTATAATAATCAAATTTTATTTTCTTTTAAAAACTGGTACATATATATTTTTTTCTGGACTTGCAGGATGGTATTCATATTTATGGCTACCCTTTCTTCCCTTGATTGTAAGTGAAAAATGTAATGTGTTTTGTCTTAAAACAATATTTTCATACTAAGTTGAGAATCCATAATTAACCAGAAAGTAATTTACAATATATGTAACTTTTGTAGTTCATGCATAAAACTTAAATAATCTGTCTCTTAATTAATTTCTGTACCATGATTGACTGCTTATTATATGACATGAATATATGAATATAAATGGTATGCAGATTGTGTTACTGGTAGGGACAAAACTACAAATGACAATCACCAAAATGGGATTAAAATTCCAAGAAAGAGGGATGATTATGAAGGGTGAACCAGTGGTTGAACCTGGTGACGATCTCTTTTGGTTTAATCGTCCTCGTATGCTTCTCTATCTCCTCAACTTTGTCCTTTTTCAGGTACTTAACTACCATATGTATTATCGCGAGAGAGACCAAAAGTTTTACAGAACCAAATAAAAATATATATTCATTTATAACTAATTAGTTATTGAATCATTCCAAACTTTTGGATTGACATTGACTTTGTTGGTATTTGATTATGAAAATTGCAGAATTCATTTCAGCTCGCCTTTTTTTCATGGACTGCGGTAAGATCTCACACACACTCACACGCATTACCGTACACATGTAATATCCTATCTATCTACTAATTAAGAGAATTTGTGAATATGTTCTCCATTTTTCAAATGGTTGCAGTATCAATTTGGATTAAAATCTTGTTTTCATGAGCATTTGGAGGATCTTATCATCAGAATCACAATGGGGTGAGTGTCTCTTAGGTGCTATTTATTTTTAAGATGTTTTCATCTCTGCAAACCATGTCTGTAAAGAAGATGTGGCCTAAAGGTCTATATGCTAAATAGTGAAGATTGTTTGTATTTACGTCTGAAAAATAACTTAATCTTGTCTACCGCACTTAGAAACATATTTCTAAGTCCGCAAGTTTGCAGACAGAATAAAACATCATTTTATTTTATGTTTTCACCAAAATAAAAAGTCTGGGTAAAAACGTCTGGAACACCTTAATTAGTACTTCCGTGAATTCTACCAAAGGATCTATAGCAACATGTTCATTGCTAGTACTAGTAAATAACTAGCAAGAGTGATAAATATATACCTAGATGGCTAGATGCGTAGATTTATACTTATTAATTATGTTCTTTTTTCAGGGTTCTAATTCAGATCCTATGCAGTTATGTAACTCTTCCTTTATACGCCCTCGTCACTCAGGTGAGAAACAGATCGATCATCAAGTTAACACTATATAACATCTTCAAAATACTGGCTTTATCAGTATAACAATATAAATTGTCAACTTTTATATGTTTCATAATCATAGATGGGGTCGACAATGAGACCAACTATATTCAACGAGAGAGTAATAGCTGCTCTGAAAAAATGGAGCCACAGTGCAAGAAAACGTATAAAAGAAAACAAGAGATCGGGGCAAATGAGCCCAATGTCAAGTAATTTGTCCCCAGATCACCTTCTAGCTAACTATCGTAGCAATATCGAAATGTACCCAAACGAGAATTGGGATGTTGATCATGGTCCACCAACGGCGCACCCATACCCAACGAATGAATCTAGTACATTTCATCATGAGATCGAACTTAGCTACATAGATGGTTTGGATCAAGCTGACGAACCTAGTTTATCATCTCATGATGGGGCATCATGTTCTAGTGTTGCTATCGAAATCGAGCACAAAGTTGTGTCAAAAGATTTTTCATTTGACAAAAGACCAAATATATATTATATATGATAAATAATTCAACGTCATCTTAATCTTAATATAGATTGTACAATAAATTTGAATTTGAATACCTTGAAATAGATTAATTCGTCAAATTATGCATATAAGTTATTTAACTCGTTTAGTCACATTTAGAAGCATATATTTGTTTGTAAAGATACGTAAACTTAAATAAAATCAGCTTTAGGGTGTGTGTGTGTTTGCCTCTTAATGGAATAGTTCAGCACTGAATGCTGAACCGTTCAGCATTCAGCGTGTTTGTTTCTGACCTCTGAATGACATATGGTGCTGAATGGTTCAGAATTCAGTGCTGAACCATTCAGAGCTGAAATGCTCTCTTAACCATTAAGAGCGTAAATTTTTTGTAATATTCTCCTCAAATCATATCCTGAACACTTAATCAACAACTATATTGAATTTTTTATTCATGTTACGCGTTAATAAGGTAATTTTACTCGGTTCATATTGTTCATTCTAAATGATTATCAAACAGCTTATTTTCATTCAGAACAAACTTTATTCAAAGACTTTAAATCATTCAGATTCTGAACCATTCAGCGCTAAATCATTCAGTTTTATCAAGCACACTCTTAGTTAGCTTTATATACTTTTGATTTGATTTGTATGATTTGCCGTGCACATAACACTTAATCTCTATGTTAATAATGATCTACTACAAGAAGTTATTTAGGAACACCAATAATACATGCATAAACAGAATAAATAACATTCAATTTAATTCAATTATTAAATATAGTGAAGTAGTGAAGTGATTGATAACAGCAACACAGCATGAGATAGATAATTCAGTTCAAAATTAACTTGGCATGGCGATCACAAAAGAATTAGTTAGGTTTTTAATAATAATTAATATTAATATTAACGGAATAGTATTAAAGGCTCGATTGGTTTATATAATGTTAGGCCCATTTAAGCTAAGGGCCAGCTCCATCTATGATTCGGAAATGGGCCTTCAACTGGGAGACCACTTTAAAAGTATAGAATGGGTTAATTAAAACGAATACTTTATATTTTAGTTGTTGTCTGTAATTCTTTGCATATACTTTCAAAAATTTATAAAAGATAAAATTACGCCGCTGGTCCCAAACCCAACGTCCGTTAGTTACCTGTGGTTAAGTCACCCAACGGGCATGGTTCATGAGGGTATTTTCATCCATTTTATTTTTTGTCTTTGCATTAACCCATTTCCAACTACAACTCTTCGACACTTCCAACAGTTGTTGTGATGACCCGGAAATTTCCGACCAAATTTAAACTTAATCTTTATATGTTTCCGACACGATAAGCAAAGTCTATAATGTTGAGTCTCGAAAACTTTGAAACTATGTCCATGTATTCAATTACCATTCGACCATTACCGATGATTCACGAACAATTAAGTTACAAATAAATATATATATAGATACGTAAATAAGTTTGTATATATATAGGTATATATCTATATATAAAAACATAAACAAAAGTATATATAATAGCTTGAAATAATAAAATACAATTTAATCAATTGAAATTAAAAATGAAAACATGTAACTTGTTATATCTTCAATATTACTAGATATTATTATTATTATTATAATATAGATTATTATATAATATATATGATATAGTTATATTATATAATCTATAAATTGTAATATTAATATATTAAATATAATTATTATAATAATACTGTTAATACTTTTAATAATAATATCAATACTAGTATTATTAATATAGATATGAGATTTGATACATTTTATTTGTTATAATATTATTAATGCTAATATTATAGTTATCATTATTATCAACTTATTATCAACTTATTATTTCCATTAAAATTATCATTTTATGTTATTATTATCATTACTATTACTATTAGGAAATAATAAAATTTATTTTATTTATCATTAATAATATCAGTATTATCATTTTTATTCTTTTAATATCATAAATGTAATGATAATTATTATTATTAATATATTTTAATTATTAATATTAATTTAATTACATAAAATATAAAAAGGAATGATAATTTGTACCATCTAGTTACACATAGCTATCACTACTGTGTAACATTTTTGTTTCTGTCGTTTGTTACCAGTCGCGATTAAAGAACAGCAATCATACATTATATATCTCATACCCTGTATTGTTTAATCGAATTAAAACTGGAAAATAAAAAAAATAAAAAAAAATAAAATTTGTTCAAACTCTGTTCTTGACTTCAAAATCACAAAAACCCATTTTCAAATGAATTAGCAAAATCTGGAAATACAGTTGTGTTGGAAATCTAATAAGCAAACAATCTGTAAGTTTCTAACTTCCAATTCTTTTTATTAATTTTAAATTTACGAGTCAAAGATTATTTTTCAAAAAGTCAAATATTTGAACAAAGATCAAATTAGAGTTCGTTTTAATGTTTAAAGTTCAATTAGTGATTTTAAAAGTTTCCAGTGGTGATTTCCTACACAATTCATATAGAAATAAATATCTAAAACATCTTAAAACTCAAAATTTGATTTAGTGTTCTTGACAAGAATTAACAATAGTTTGAAATCAAATGAATTTCAAAAATTTAAAAATGTAGTTGTGTTTGAAATCATTTACTTAAACTATCTGGAAACTTTCAAACTCCAATTCATTATAACGAATTCTAATTTAAGAGTCAAAGTTTTAAATTGAAAAAGTCAACATTTGTTCTTCATCAAAATTTGAACTTGTTTTGAAATCTCCAGTTAAATTGATGAAGTAGAAAGTTTATGGGTATGATTTAGAAACTTTTTCATGTAGAGATCATTGTCTAAAACGTTCTCAAAATTAAAAAGCAAAATATATATATATATATATATTTTTTACATTTACGAGCAGTCGCTGCTGTAATGGGTATTTTTATTTTTATTTTTGTTTAAATAAATTAATACCTATTATAAATCATTTTTTTATATAATGTACAATCCTAAAACAAATTAAATAACTCATTGCTACTTGGATGGGATCCTTGGTCGATTTCAATTTGACAGATGAAGAAGAAAGGGGAGCAACAGAAATATGTGTTAAATATAATTAGGATTCGATTATTATTAGAAAAACTGTCACAGTTTGATGGTTCAGAGTGTGTATGGGGGTACGAGAGGTCACGGGTTCGAGTTTCGTCGTGGGCATTTTTTTTTGGAAAAGCTTTAGAAAAAGGGTATACACTTTTATATCTCATTATTATTATTATTATTATTATTATTATTATTATTATTATTATTATTATTATTATTATTATTATTATTATTATGATTATTATTGTTATTGTTATTAATATTAGTATTATAGTTATTATTGTTATTAATATTACTAATATATGTAGTAAGTAACAACTATTATTATTATTAGGTATTAGTAAGATTATGATTAATATTACTATCACTTTACTATTATGTAACATCATTATTAATGTTATTAGTAGTATCATTAATAACAATAGAAGTACTATTAAAATTAAGATTATTATTATAAATGTTATTATGAAAATATTACGAACTATTATTAATATTAGTATTAGTATCATTTATGTAATTATTAGTATTATCATTATAAATAAAATTATTATTATTATTATTATTATTATGAGTAAATCCTTGTTATCAAAACTAACATTTTTAACAGCTAAATATTTTGTACATAAAACATACTCTTTACATATACTAAAAGTACATTAATATTTCATATACAATATATCAAACATATTAATAGTATTTATATAAATACTAACATATAACCAACTAATGATTTTAAATATGATACTGATCATATAATATATTTAGATATATTGACACAACTAGATATATAAAAAATATTTATCATTTTAAATATATATACAAAATAAATAAATATAACATATAAAGTAAGATATAATATAAGTAAAAGTTTTAATGAATTTTAGAATAGATTCTATATAACTAAAAATATATAAATAACAAAGACTAATAACTGAGATTATGTGATTCCATTATATATTTTAATAATTATACAAATGATATAGGTTCGTGAATCCCATGGCCAACCCTACATTGTTCACTTGTTAAATGTCGTCATATGTATTTTCACTACAAAATACAGTATGGTGAGTTTCATTTGCTCCCTTTTTAAATGCTTTTGCTATATATATTTTTGGGACTGAGAATACATACGCTGCTTTTATAAATGTTTTACGAAATAGACACAAGTACTTAAAATTACATTCTATGGTTGGATTATTAAACCGAATATTTCCCTTCAAGTCCGGTAAACTAAGAATTTAGGAAAATGGCCCCTGATTGACGCGAATCCTAAAGATAGATCTATAGACCTTGACAAGTCCCATTCGGGGTACGAATGCTTTAGTACTTCGAGATTATTATACAGACGAGAGGTTCTGTTTCAGGGATATTCTATGCATTAAGTTAACGTCGGTTACCAGGTGTTCAATCCATATGAATGATATTTTTGTCTCTATGCATGGGACGTTTATTGATGAGAACTGAATATGAAAATCTTGTGGTCTATTAAAATGATGAAAATGATTATTTATGTTAAACTAATGAACTCACCAACCTTTTGGTTGACACTTGAAAGCATGTTTATTCTGAGGTATGAAAGAAATCTTCCGCTGTGCATTAGCTCATCCTAAAGATATTACTTGGAATCATTCATGACATATTTCAAAAGACGTTGCATTCGAGTTGTTGAGTTTATCAAGATTATTACTAAGTCAATTATAGTTAGATATATTATGAAATGGTATGCATGTCGTCAACTTTCAATGTAAAGAAAGTTTGTCTTTTAAAAACGAATGCAATGTTTGTAAAATGTATCATATAGAGGTCAAGTACCTCGCGATGTAACCAAATGTAATGTATTCGTCCAGATGGATTAGGACGGGTCATGAAAGTTGGTATCAGAGCGGTGGTCTTAGCGAACCAGGTCTGCATTAGTGTGTCTAACTGATAAGTCGTTAGGATGCATTAGTGAGTCTGGACTTCGACTGTGTCTGCATGTCAAAAGTTTTGCTTATCATTTTGTGTCGAAAATTACCTACTTATCATCCTTAGGAAATTACCTGCTTATCATTCTTAGTCTAGACACATCTTACTGCAATGATTGCATGAATAGTGTATAGACAAAATTCGTATCTTAGCGTATTTGCTAATTCATATCTTAGCATATCTGTTACTGTAGACTCCGCCTGGCAACTTCTGTAGATTCCTCCGTAACTTATGGGATTTTAGTATTATATATGCATATGTAAACTATGTATTGCAGGGTACTAATCTACATCCTATAATCTATTTCTTATCGAAAATCCTTCATCTGATCGTACGAGATGAATCCCTCAACCAGTTCGAGTCCTTCAGATTCCGATAGCTATTTTGATAGTTATTCCGACAGCTATTCCGACATGGATATTCACCTAAGCTCCGAAAGCGGTGTCACCAGAAGGAATCAATCAATCAGCCATCCCCAATTCATCTGATGGGTTCGTAGTCGACTTAATCAATGGAGACGCAAAGAAGGCGATCCCTTCCACCAACCGAATTCACCTCTTGGCGATGAACCTGAAACACTTACCGGCGAATCAGTCTGAAACACCATTTTCACCCTCATCTCCAGAGTAGCTAGATAGCTCGACACGATTATATTCTATCCAAAATTCTAAACCTTATTCATCCGCTCATTCCGACCGACAAATCATTCCGGAATAATGGAAGAAGTCAACAAGCTTCGCGCTCGAGTAATCAATTTAGAGAAAATGGTGCAAAATTTACCAGCTTCATCAACATCATCGGCATCAACAGTACCATCAAAATCAGCACCAGTACCATCAACAATCCATGCCTCAACATCGCATACTATACCTCGAGCATAATCATCGTTCTACGAATCATTCTACGTTATTTATCTTCGTTCGACATGGCGATTATATAATCTTTAATATTTTAGAGATTATATATTCTTATTCTAACGGTAAATCAAATGAGTCTAATATCATATTGACTCATTAAATTCATGATTACATCTGAAGAAAATATATATGTAAGTATATTTTCATAAAGATTGTAATTAAAATTCTTTTGTACAAACCATTAATGGTGAAAATATTTTAACGGGTAGGTAATACCCGAGGAATATTTAGATTTCACATTAATAAGTTATATTGTACATTCTTCGAATCTGATTCAACAGTCATTTACTATCCTACTTACATCTACAGATATATGTATCCGTTCACCACAGAATAACCATTTTTATTTAATTTCATATTTGGATTTTGACCTATCAGGATCCGACAAGTGGCATAATGAAGAAAACATTGGACAAAATAAAAATTATTAGAAACAAACAAATTAACTATGAGAAATTTTGTTAAGAATCCACGCTAACTGTTCCTAGCTAATTGTTCCTAGCTAACTGATTACATTTTATATTATCGTAATTTAATTATCGCAATTTACATTCTTTCAAATTTATTTATCGTCATTTAATTTCTGTTATTTACTTTACGCACTTTATTTATCGTCATTTAATTTCTGTTATTTACTTTAAATACTTTATTTATCGTCATTTAATTTTTGTTATTTATTTTTACGCACTTTAAATATCGGGACACGTATACAAGGTTTTGACTTATCATATCGACGCATTTATATATATTATTTTGAATAACCATAGACACTCTATATGCAGTAATGATCGAGTTCTCTATACAGGGTTGAGGTTGATTCTACAATAATATATATAATTTGAGTTGTGATCGAGTCTGAGACATGTACACGGGTCACGATACGTATTAATTAATTCGAATATTATAAATTAAACTATATATGAATTATTGGACTGTTAACTGTGGACTATCGACTGTGGACTATCAAGATTGGACAATTAAAAATGAATTAAAATATTGATTATAACATATGAAACAAAACAATTCTTCAAGTTTGCCACTTGATTTCATCTTAAACCTCATTTGTATTTTGACAATTACAATTTACATTCAAACCTTTCATGATTCTTGAAAACACCTCTATCGAGAGTATGAACCAACCGCACTTCATCTACGGAAGAAGAGATTGACACATATAGTTATGCACCTGAAAACACTTGAAACCTGAGTAAAACGTTTAACCCGTATCTGTGTTAGCTCCTTTAGCATTATTATTACCCAAAATAACTTGGTAATCCCTTCCAAATTAGCAAATTTTGTCACAGCTCCAACAAGCCAATTTCGACTTTTCGTTCGAAACAACCTTATTATAATCTTGATATATATGCGTACTCTTTTATTATTATCAGGGAACCTTTTATATTCCATCATATTTACCAGCAGACGTACCAGCAACCTCGTTGCTCCTTGGCTTAAATCTCTCCAACAAATCACTATATTTATCTATTGAAGTCATATCATGAACTCATCGGCATCTTATAACGATAGTTGCCATACCAAATATTGGGAAGCGTTAATCGATAATTCTCGAATTTCGCAGCGTTCCTATGTCAACAGTTATATATTTAACGTATATCTTCTGGACTGATAAATTTCAATTCGGAATCTCTGAATTCCTGAAAAGCACTCTAACTTACGAATCAAATCTCCGAATTCTGAAAAAGCTGATGAAGCAGCAAAAATTGAAGACTGCCTTAACAGTCAAAAGTTTGATGATAAAGAATGGAGTGTTGAAAACGCTCAGAAGAAGTTTGAAACTGAAAAACTGATTGAGCAAACTACGAAAGAGTCTCTGAACAAATCACAAGGACTAAATTTGTACATTAAGAATCCCGATGATACTGTTTCGGATGAAATCTTTAGCGAATACCTTGCTTCTGACTCCAAACTCTTGCGGACAAATTTTCTTCACCATCCTTCGATATTAGAAATTCTAAGATATCATCATATCTTTCATTATAAATATCTTCCATATTTCTGAAGATATTTTCATAACTATTCTTATCTGAAATCATTAATCTCTTCACGCTATCAGTGTTACATCATATAGAAACTGTTAGTTTCTATATTCTGTAAAATTTTGAGCTTAAAATATGAATGTTATTGAAGTAATGTTGGGAACTGATGCATGAGTTAGTATAATATAACGACACTTGATCAACGTGATTATATTACATTAAGTCATGCTGAGTTTCTAAATGGAACGTGATGAATCACAGATCATAACGTCAACATGTGCCATGTTACAGACTCTTACGTTCTGTCTAATCTATAAACATATCAAGAAAATGTTTTTCTTGATAGTCCTATCTTTCCTTGAATTCTGGTAATTTGACAAGTCAAATTGTGTTATTACCGTTTTTTTCTTAGAACATTAACAATGTTCATTCTGAAACTTATATCTACGAATTCTGGACCATTACAAGAGATGCCCAATCATAAGAAGAAGAAACGAAGGGACAAAGCTCCGAAGTAGAAATTGGAGTATAAATTGCAGAAAATAGGGGGGAGTATTATCTTGGGATGACAATGATTATAGAAAACATAAGCAAGGACTTCGAAATATAAGAGAAAATATAAAGCCCAATAACAACACGGAGATTACAAACCGTGGATATTAATATGAATAGCAATATAAAGACACGGTATAATTAAGAATAGTATCATCCCAAGGTAATAGTAGAAGTAAACAGATTCTACCGGAGGAAGATCGAAAAGAAGGATGACAGAAATGATAATTAGAAAAATATCAAGGATTAGAACTGGATTAAGCATTTTCACAATTTTTTGTATGTATGAACTAAGAAAGAAAGTATAGGAATGGTGAGAATAATGGAACGGAAGAGCTTAATTTATAATTGAATTATCAGACAGAGTAAATCGAGGCAGATCACCGTATTTAATTATAGAGATCTTAATGTCCTTACTCGCCGAAGAATCAAATCTTTTAAGTTTTGAAGATTTTCTTTAAATCCCTTGAATTCTGGAATTCAACCAAGACAAAGTCAAAAGTTAAGACGCACCTTATTTTCTAAATTCAACCCTGACTCTGTCAAAAGTTAAGATGAAGCTTTACTTTCCTATTTCACTCTTTGGTGATAGCTTCATTCGTACTCTTCGAATAATCGAATTATTTTTATCCATATTACTCAATGATGATAAAACTCAATTTATCAACTCATATTCGTCATGAAAACATTTTTATTGTTAGCCATGACCACCTCACTCAAATGTCGGGATGAAATTTCTTTAAAGGGTAGGTACTGTGATGACCCGGAAATTTCCGATCAAATTTAAACTTAATCTTTATATGTTTCCGACACAATAAGCAAAGTCTATAATGTCGAGTCTCGAAAACTTTGAAACTATGTCCATGTATTCAATTACCATTCGACCATTACCGACGATTCACGAACAAATAAGTTACAAATAAATATATATAGATACGTAAATAAGTGTGTATATATATAGGTATATATCTATATATAAAAACATAAACAAAAGTATATATAATAGCTTGAAATAATAAAATACAATTTAATCAATTGAAATTAAAAATGAAAACATGTAACTTGTTATATCTTCAATATTACTAGATATTATTATTATTATTATTATAATATACATTATTATATAATATATATGATATAGTTATATTATATAATCTATAAATTGTAATATTAATATATTAAATATAATTATTATAATAATACTGTTAATACTTTTAATAATAATATCGATACTAGTATTATTAATATAGATATGAGATTTGATACATTTTATTTGTTATAATATTATTAATGCTAATATTATAGTTATCATTATTATTAATTATTATCAACTTATTATTTCCATTAAAATTATCATTTTATTTTATTATTATCATTACTATTAGGAAATAATAAAATTTATTTTATTTATCATTAATAATATCAGTATTATCATTTTTATTCTTTTAATATCATAAATGTAATGATTATTATTATTATTAATATATTTTAATTATTAATATTAATTTAATTACATAAAATATAAAAAGGAATGATAATTGGTACCATCTAGTTACACATAGCTATCACTACTGTGTAACATTTTTGTTTCTGTCGTTAGTTACCAGTCGCGATCAAAGAACAGCAATCATACATTATATATCTCATACCCTGTATTGTTTAATCGAATTAAAACTGGAAAAAAAAAATTGTTCAAACTCTGTTCTTGACTTCAAAATCACAAAAACCCATTTTCAAATGAATTAGCAAAATCTGGAAATACAGTTGTGTTGGGAATCTAATAAGCAAACAGTCTGTAAGTTTCTAACTTCCAATTCTTTTTATTAATTTCAAATTTACGAGTCAAAGATTATTTTTCAAAAAGTCAAATATTTTAACAAAGATCAAATTAGAGTTCGTTTTAATGTTTAAAGTTCAATTAGTGATTTTAAAAGTTTCCAGTGGTGATTTCCTACACAATTCATATAGAAATAAATATCTAAAACACCTTAAAACTCAAAATTTGATTTAGTGTTCTTAGTGTTCTTGACAAGAATTAACAATAGTTTGAAATCAAATGAATTTAAAAAATTTAAAAATGTAGTTGTGTTTGAAATCATTTACTTAAACTATCTGGAAACTTTCAAACTCCAATTCATTATAACGAATTCTAATTTAAGAGTCAAAGTTTTAAATTGAAAAAGTCAACATTTGTTCTTCATCAAAATTTGAACTTGTTTTGAAATCTCCAGTTAAATTGATGAAGTAGAAAGTTTATGGGTATGATTTAGAAACTTTTTCATGTAGAGATCATTGTCTAAAACGTTCTCAAAATTAAAAAGCAAATTTTTTTTTTTTTTTTTTTTTACATTTACGAGCAGTCGCTGCTGTAATGGGTTTTTTTTTCGTTTAAATGAATTAATACCTATAATAAATCATTTTTTATATAATGTACAATCCTAAAACAAATTAAATAACTCATTGCTACTTGGATGGGATCCTTGGTCGATTTCAATTTGACAGATGAAGAAGAAAGGGGAGCAACAGAAATATGTGTTAAATATAATTAGGATTCGATTATTATTAGAAAAACTGTCTCAGTTTGATGGTTCAGAGTGTGTATAGGGGTACGAGAGGTCACGGGTTCGAGTCTCGTCGTGGGCATTTTTTTTTTGTAAAAGCTTTAGAAAAAGGGTATACACTTTTATATCTCATTATTATTATTATTATTATTATTATTATTATTATTATTATTATTATTATTATTATTATTATTATTATTATTATTATTATTATTATTATTATTATTATTATTATCAATATTACTAATATATGTAGTAAGTAACAACTATTATTATTATTAGGTATTAGTAAGATTATGATTAATATTACTATCACTTTACTATTATATAACATCATTATTAATGTTATTAGTAGTATCATTAATAACAATAGAAGTACTATTAAAATTAAGATTTATTATTATAAATGTTATTATGAAAATATTACGAACTATTATTAATATTAGTATTAGTATCATTTATGTAATTATTAGTATTATCATTATAAATAAATTTATTATTATTATTATGAGTAAATCCTTGTTATCAAAACTAACATTTTTAACAGCTAAATATTTTGTACATAAAACATACTCTTTACATATACTAAAAGTATATTAATATTTCATATACAATATATCAAACATATTAATAGTATTTATATAAATACTTATATATAACCAACTAATGATTTTAAATATGATACTGATCATATAATATATTTAGATATATTGACACAACTAGATATATAAAAAATATTTATCATTTTAAATATATATACAAAATAAATAAATATAACATATAAAGTAAGATATAATATAAGTAAAAGTTTTAATGAATTTTAGAATAGATTCTATATAACTAAAAATATATAAATAACAAATACTAATAACTGAGATTATGTGATTCCATTATATATTTTAATAATTATACAAATGATATAGGTTCGTGAATCCAAGGCCAACCCTGCATTGTTCACTTGTTAAATGTCGTCATATGTATTTCAAAATACAGTATGGTGAGTTTCATTTGCTCTCTTTTTAAATGCTTTTGCTATATATATTTTTGGGACTGAGAATACTTGCGCTGCTTTTATAAATGTTTTACGAAATAGACACAAGTACTTAAAATTACATTTTATGGTTGGATTATTAAACCGAATATCGCCCTTCAAGTCTGGTAACCTAAGAATTTAGGGAAATGGTCCCTGATTGACGCGAATCTTAAAGATAGATCTATGGACCTTGACAAGTCCCATTCGGGGTACGAATGCCTTAGTACTTCGAGATTATTATACAGACGAAAGGTTCTGTTTTGGAGATATTTTATGCATTAAGTTAACGTCGGTTACCAGGTGTTCAATCCATATGAATGATATTTTTGTCTCTATGCATGGGACGTTTATTTAT